>NC_142813.1:43077636-43159680 GCF_049724085.1 Artemia sp. Qi Xiang Cuo | reverse complement strand
TAGGTTTCAGACAACACTCACCTATGAACGGCTAAGAAACATAGCTCAGAAAAGTCAAAAATAGCAAACTAGTCATCCCAAACTATAGGTTTCAGACAACAAACACCTATGAAAGGCTAAGAAATTCAGCTCAGAAAAGTCAAAAGTAGCAATCCACCCATCCCAAATCATAGGTTTCAGACAACACACACCTAGGAAAGACTAAGAAATCCCACTCAGAAAAGCCCGAAATAGTAATTTACAAATCCAAAATCATAGGTTTCAGACATCATTCACCCATGAAAGACTAAGAAACCTTAGCTCAGAAAAGCCTGAAATAGCGAAACGACTCATCCCAAACTAGAAGTTTCAGACAACAAACGCTTATGACGGACTAAGAATAATAGCTCTGAAAAGTTCAAATAGCAAACTACACATCCCAAATCATAATTTTTTGACAAGACATACGTATGAAAGGCTAAGAAATCTAGCCCAGAAAACACAAAAATAGCAAAATGCTCATCCCAATCATAGATTTCAGACAACACACACCAATGAAAGGTTAATAAATCCAGCTCGGAGTAGTCAAAAATAGCAAAATACGAATTCACAAATCATAGGTATCAGTCAACACACACCAACGAAAGACTAAGAAACCTAGCTCAGAAAAGTCAAAAATAGCAAACTACTCCTCCCAAACTATTGGTTTCAGACAACATTCACCTACGAAATACTAGAAAACCTTAGCTCCGAAAAGCCTGTAATAGCAAACTACACATCCCAAATCATAATTTTCTGACAACACATACCTATGAAAGGCTAAGAAACCTAGCTCAGAAAAGTCAAAAATAGCAAACTACACATCCCAAATCATAGGTTTCAGACATCACACACCTATGAAAGACTAAAAAATCCAACTCAGAAAAGCCCGAAATAGTAATTTACATATCCCATATCATAAGTTTCAGACAGAATTCACCTACGAAATACTATATCCCAAATCATAAGTTTCAGACAGCATTCACCTACGAAATACTAAGAAACCTTAACTCAGAAAAGTCTGAAATAGCCAACTACTCAACCCAAACTCGAAGTTTCAGATAACAAACACCTATGAGTGACTAAGAATCCTAGCTCTGAAAAGTCCAAAAAGCAAACTATACCTCCCAAATCATAATTTTCTGAAAGGACACACCTATGAAAGAATAAGAAATCTAGCTCAGAAAAGTCAAAAATAGCAAATTGACCACCCCAAATCCTATGTTTCAGTCCAAACACACCTATAAATGGATATGAAATCCTGCTGAAAAAAGTCAAAAAATAGCAAACTACACACCTCCAAATCAGAGGTTTCAGACACCACACACCTACGAATGACTAAGAAATCCGGTTTTGAAAAGTCAGAAATAGCAAATTACATATCCCAAATCATAGGTTTCAGACAGCTCTCACCTATGAACGGCTAAGAAACCTAGCTCAGAAAAGTCAAAAATATCAAACTAGTCATCCCAAACTATAGGTTTCAGACAACAAACACCTATGAAAGGCTAAGAAATCCAGCTCAGAAAAGTCAAAAGTAGCAATCCACCCATCCCAAATCATAGGTTTCAGACAACACACACCTATGAAAGACTGAGAAATCCAGCTCAGAAAAGTCAAAAATAGCAAACTACATATCTCAAATCATAGGTTTCAGTCAACACACACGAACGAAAGACTAAGAAACCTTGCTCGGAAAAGTCAAAAATAGCAAACTATTCATCCCAAACTACTGGGTTCAGACAACATTAACCTATGAAATACTAAGAAACCTTAGCTCAGAAAATCCTGAAATATCAAACTACACCTCCCACATCAGAATGTTCTGAGATCACATACCTATGAAATGCTATGAAACCTAACTAAGAAAATTCAAAAATAGCCAACTATACACCCCAAATCATATGTTTCAGACACTATACACCTATGAAAAGACTAAGAAATTCATCTCGGAACAGCTCGAAATAGTAATTTACATATCCCACATCATAAGTTTCAGACAGCATTCACCTACGTTATACTAAGAAACCTTAGCTCAGAAAAGTATTAAATAGCCAACTCCTCATCCCAAACTAGAAGTTTCATACAACAAACTCCTATGATTGACTAATAATCCTAGATCTTAAATTTGCAAATAGCAAACTATACCTCCCAAATCATAATTTTCTGAAAGGACACATATGAAAGGCTAAGAAATCTAGCTCAGAAAAGTCAAAAATAGCAAATTAACCATCCCAAATCATAGGTTTCAGTCAACACACACCTACGAATGGCTAAGAAATCCATCTCAGAAAAGTAAAAAAAATAGCAACCCACACATCCCAAATCATAGGTTTCAGACACCACACACCTACGAAAGACTAAGAAATCCGGTTATGAAAAGTCGGAAATAGCAAATTACATATCCCAAATCATAGGTTTCAGACAACACTCACCTATGAACGGCTAAGAAACCTAGCTCAGAAAAGTCAAAAATAGCAAACTACTCATCCCAAACTATAGGTTTCTGACAACAAACACCTATGAAAGGCTAAGAAATCCAGCTCAGAAAAGTCAAAAGTAGCAATCCACCCATCCCAAATCATAGGTTTCAGACAACACACACCTATGAAAGACTAAGAAATCCAGCTCAGAAAAGTCAAAAATAGCAAACTACATATCCCAAATCATCGGTTTCAGTCAACACACATCAACAAAAGACTAAGAAACCTAGCTCAGAAAAGTCAAAAATATCAA
Organism: Artemia sp. Qi Xiang Cuo; assembly: GCF_049724085.1. Lineage (NCBI taxonomy): Eukaryota > Metazoa > Arthropoda > Branchiopoda > Anostraca > Artemiidae > Artemia > Artemia sp. Qi Xiang Cuo. Next base: position 43,156,926 of record NC_142813.1, on the reverse strand, counting down.
ACTACACATCTCAAACTATTGGTTTCAGACAACATTCACCTACGAAATACTAGAAAACCTTAGTTCAGAAAAGCCTGAAATAGCAAACTATACATTCCAAATAATAATGTTCTGACAACGCATACCTATGAAAGGCTAAGAAATCCAGCTCAGAAAATTCGAAAATAGTAAACCACATATCCCAAATCATAGGTTTCAGACACCACACACCAATGAAAGACGAAGAAATGCAGCTCAGAAAAGTCTAAAATAGCAAACTACATCTCCCAAATCATAAGTTTCAGTCAACACACACCAACGAAAGGCTAAGAAACCTAGCTCATAAAAGCCTGAAATAGCAAACTACTCATCCCAAACTATTGGTTTCAGACAACATTCACCTAGGAAATACTAGGAAACCTTAGCTCAGAAAAGCCTGAAGTAGCAAACTACACCTCCCAAATCATAGGTTTCAGACAACACACATCAACGAACGACGGGTGCTTGGGGAGAGCCTTTGAGGGTCTGTGGGTTCCTTGAGGGCCGGTGGTCCTCTGGGAGCTCGGGGGGACCTTGGGAGACCGGGGAAGGACCTTTGGGGGTCTGAGGAGGGCGTTTGGGGGATAACATTTCGAAATTTTTACTTTTTAGTTTACTTTTTTTTGCGGCGCATCCCTGAGGCGCATCCTGCGGCGCTTTCCTGCGGTGGCTCCCTGCGGCGCATCCCCTTTGGCGCTTTCCTGACCGGCGGCGCATACCTGCGGCGCATCCTGCGGCGCTTTCCTGGCCCACGGCGCATCCCGGCGGCGCTTCTCTGGTCCGGGGGACCTTTGGGGGCCGGGGGAAGGCCTTTGGGGCAAAGGGGGGCCTTTGGGGCACAGGGAGGGCCTTTGGGGGTCCGGGGGGCAGTTGGGGGCCTGGGGGACATTTGGGGACCGGTGGAGGGCCTTTGGGACCCCGTTGGTCCTTTGGGAGCTCGATTGGCCTTTGGGAGGCCCGGGGATGGCCTTTGGGGGTCTGGGTGGGCCTTTGGGGGCGCCAGTGGCCCTTTGGGAGCTTGGGGGGCCTTTGAGGACCGGGGGCTTCCTTCGGGGTGGGGGTAGGAGGATTGGAACCCTTTGGGGTTGGGTTAGAGGACCTCACAACATTGTTCAAATGAAACTTGTGTATTATAACGACCACAGAGTTTCACCATTAAATTCTCTTCTAAAATCTCTTCAAAAATCATCTTTTAAAATGTCTCTAACTGTTTCGCCGAAATAGTTCCATAACCTGTCTAAAACAGTTTCGCCCAAATAATCCCTAAACGTAATTCAGCGTGTTCCTTTTGTTTTTGGCATCTCTGCGCTAATGCATTTCAAATTAATAAGAAACCTGATTCCCGCGCGAAAACAATTCATCGCTAAGATGTTTCTTGGAGAATTGTTTCCATGGCCTTTGGCTATTAATATCCTTTGGAGTTCGACCAAAAGAGTTGTTTCCGAGGCAAAGACATTATTGACTTGGATTTATTCCTGGAGAATCATTTCTCTGTGAAAATTTTTTAAGTCTGACAGATGATGTCATTGGTTGATTGATCTGTCAAGAAAGGGGGATTAATTTGTTGTTTCTAAGGGGAATTATTGATTCAAGATAGGTGAATTGAGGTCGACAGCACAGGTGTTCCAAGGTCGATGTTGTTGTTGTTGTAAGTGTACGCTCTCAGCGAATGTCATGGTCGATGTTGTTGTTGTTGACACACTTTGATTACGCAATCAAGTTCTCGGAAATTAACTTCCCCCTCGAGTCCTAGATCAATAACATTGTTCCCGTTAGAATTCAATACGCATGTGCAACCTTCGTTCCGGAGTTATTACACATAGAAACATCAAATAAATCGACCTTGGAAAAAGAGGTCATTGACCGATTACGCAATCTTTCTCCCTAGGGACTCTATGCCCTTATTTGGACCCCCGTCAGTATTAAAAATGCTGACAGGACCACGTGGTCCTGTCACGAGTACTAGGGTCACTTCTACTTACAGCCCACATTACAAACTTACTTCCACCCCCACGTGAAGATCCACTGATTTTTGCTTTTATAACTGGAAAGCAACTATATAATGTAATCCATATAAATTAATGAAGCCTCAGATGGATCCGAATGTGAAATGCACCTTACATTTAAGCGTTTACATTAGAAATTAATTTAAAAAAAAAAACTTCCGAAAAATCAGTTTTTCAAAGAAAAGTAAATGCCATTTCAAACTTAAGCTCAAGAGATAAACATAAGTAGTAGGAAGGGCATAATAGATATGAAACCCACATCCTGCTGCGATCTACAATATAGTCTGACGCCGACGGGACATAATTTATTAAAGGACTATTGATCCACAAAAGGGAGAGAATTTCCGAGAAATTGATTTACATAATCGACTACGACAAGAATGGAAATAAATTTCTGAGAAATTGATTTGTATAATCGAGGTGAATTATTGATCCAGGAAAGGGAAATTAAGAAACATTATGGCTTCTTTGGTCTTTAGGTCTGAGGGATAAATGGTCTTTAGTGACATAGATAAATTAATATTATATTTTAAATATGGCTTCTTTGGTCTTTAGTGTCAGGAATTAGAAATGACATCACTTGTTATCTTGGAATTATGCGGCTGTCTAAAGAGATAGAAAAATCCTGTTATAAATACGGCTTCTCTGATCTTTAGGTCACAGAGATAAATTAATTTTCTATTGTAACCATAATAGTGTAGCTAGGAACACCTATGAGATGAAGAGATTAACGCGAGAAATGGTTTCCTAGGAATTTCAAATGCACCATCGCAGGGATGCCAAAACAAAAGGAACACGCAGAAATTACGTTTAGGGATTATCTGGATGAAACCGTTTGAGACATTTTAGAAGATGATTTAAGCGAAACCGTTTGAGGCATTTTAGAAGATGATTTTAGAAGATGATTTAGAAGCTGATTTAGGGTGAAACTCTGTGGTCGTTATAAAACATAAGTTCCATTTGAACAGTCTTGTAAGGTCCCCGTCCCCAACAACCCCCCTACCCCAACCCCAAAGGGCACCGACCCCCCTACCCCAACCCTGGAGGAACCCCCGGGCCCCAAAAGGTCTCCGGGCCCCAAAAGGCTCCCCAGTCCCCCAATGGCCCTCCGGACCCCCAATTGGCCCCTGGGCCCCAAAGGGCCCAAGGCCCCCAAAGGGCTCCCAAGGCCCCCAAAGGGCTCCCAAGCCCCCAAAGGCCCCCCGGCAACCCCAAAGGGCTCCTCCCATTTTTTAATACTTTTTTATGTGCACTTGAGACATAGAAGTGCCCCCACATTTCAAAAGATTTTATTATATCTTTTCAGAACAAGTTCCTTTCTTAATGCCCCTCTTAAACCCATTTTACAAGTTGAAGTACTCATCCTTTTCACCACAACTTTACCTTACAACTTTTTGAATATCCCAAAATCAAGCAATACTTTTCAAAAGGCTTTTTTATATCTTTTCAGAACAAGTTCCTTTCTTAATGTCCTTCCTAAACCAATTTTACAAGTTGAAGTACTCATCCTTTTCAATACAACTTTAATTTACAACGTTTTGAACACCCCAACACCATGCAATACTTTCAAAGGCTTTTTTTATATCTTTTCAGAACAAGTTCTTTACGTAATGTCCTTCCTAAACCAATTTTACAACTTGAACTTGTTATTAAAAGATATAATAAAGCCTTTTGGAAAGTATTGCTTGATGTTGGGGTGTGCAAAAAGTCGTAAAGTAAAGTTGTGGGTAAAAAGATAAGTACTTCAACTTGTAAAATGGGTTTAGGAAGGACATTACGTAAAGAACTTGTTCTGAAAAGATATAACAAAGCCTTTTGAAAAGTATTGCTTGATGTTGGGGTATTCAAAAAGCCTTAAAGTAATGTTGTGGGTGAAAAAGATAAGTACTTCAACTTGTAAAATTGGTTTAGGAGGGATATTAAGAAAAGAACTTGTTGTGAAAAGATATAATAAGGCCTTTTGAAAAGTATTGCTTGATGTTGGAGTATGCAAAAAGTCGTAAAGTAAAGTTGTGGGTGAAAAGGATGAGTACTTTACTCCGACATCAAGCAATACCTTTCAAAAGGCTTTATTATATCTTTTCAAAAAAAGTTCTTTTCTTAATATCCTTCTTAAATAAATTTTACAAGTTGAAGAACTCATCCTTTTCAACAAAACTTTACTTTACAAATTTTTGAATACCCCAACACCATGCAATACTTTCAAAGGCTTTTTTATATCTTTTCAGAACAAGTTCTTTACGTAATGTCCTTCCTAAACCAATTTTACAAGTTGAAGTACTCATCCTTTTCACCCACAACTTTTCTTTAAAACTTCTTGCATACTCCGACATCAAGCAATACTTTTCAAAAGGCTTTATTATATCTTTTCAGAACAAGTTCTTTTCTTAATGTCCTTTCCTAAACCAATTTTACAGCTTGTAGTACTCATAAGATAAAAAGTTCTAGTTCAATTTTAAATTTTCTCAACGAAGTGAAGAAAAGTTCAACTTCTCTTCTGAATTTCCTCAATGAAAAAGAAATTAGTTATTGATCAATTCTATATATCAATTCTATATATCAATTCTTTCCAGGGAAAACAAAAATTTTCCACTTCAGTTCTTTATTTCACAAAGACATAAAGAAATTTAAAGTTCTATTCTAAATTTTTTGGTGGAAGATAGAAAAAATAATACCAAGGTTGTGAATATTTTCCCGGAAGATAAAGTTCTACTTCAATTTAAAATTTTCTCAATGAAGTGAAGAAAAGTTCAAGTTCTCTTCTGAATTTTCTCAATGAAAAAGAAATAAGTTATTGATCATTTCTATTTTTCCAAATAATATAAAAATTTTCCACTTCAGCTCAGATTTTTCTCAAAGAGATGAAAAATTTAAAATACTGTTCCAAATTTTTCCCATAAGATAAAAAAGTTCAAGTTCTCTTCTGAATTTTACCAAAGAACACAATTCAATTCTAATTTTTCCAGAGAAAATTAAAATCTTCCACTTCAGTTCTTTATTTCACAAAATCATTCAACTTCTCTTCTGAATTTTCTCAATGAAAAAGAAATTAGTTATTGATCAATTCTATATATCAATTCTATATATCAATTCTTTCCAGGGAAAATAAAAATTTTCAACTTCAGTTCTTTATTTCACAAAGACATAAAGAAATTTAAAGTTCTATTCTAAATTGTTCGTTGGAAGATAGAACAAGTAATACCAAGGTTGTGAATATTTTCACGGAAGATAAAAAGTTCTACTTCAATTTTAAATTTTCTCAATGAAGTGAAGAAAAGTTCAACTTCTCTTCTGAATTTTCTCAATGAAAAAGAAATAAGTTATTGATCATTTCTATTTTTCCAAATAATATAAAAATTTTCCACTTCAGTTCAGATTTTTCTCAAAGTGATGAAAAATTTTAAAATACTGTTCCAAATTTTTCACATAAGATAAAAAATTTCAAGTTCTCTTCTGAATTTTACCAAAGAACACAATTCAATTCTAATTTTTCCAGAGAAAATAAAAATCTTCCACTTCAGTTCTTTATTTTACAAAATCATTCAACTTCTCTTCTGAATTTTCTCAATGAAAAAGAAATAATTTATTGATCAATTCAATTTTTCCAGGGAAAATAAAAATTTTCCACTTCAGTTCTTTATTTCGCAAAAACATAAAGACATTTTAAGTTCTATTCAAAATTTTTAGATGGAAGATAGAAAAAATAATACCATAGTGTTGAATATTTTCCCGGAAGATAAATGTTATACTTCAATTTTAAATTTTCTCAATGAAGTGAAGAAAAGTTCAAGTTCTCTTCTGAATTTTCTCGATGAAAAAGAAATAAGTTATTGATCATTTCTATTTTTCCAAATAATATAAAAATTTCCCACTTCAGTTCAGATTTTTCTAAAAAGGATGAAAAATTTAAAATACTGTTCCAAATTTTTCACAGAAGTCAAGTTCTCTTCTATATTTTACCAAAGAACACAATTCAATCCTAATTTCTCGAGAGAAAATAAAAATCTTCCACTTCATTTCTTTATTTCACAAAGACATAAAGAAATTTAAAGTTCTATTCTAAATTTTTTGGTGGAAGATAGAAAAAGTAATATCACAGTTTTGAATATTTTTCCGGAAGATAAAAAGTTCTAGTTCAATTTTAAATTTTCTCAACGAAGTGAAGAAAAGTTCAAGTTCTCTTCTGAATTTTCTCTATGAAAAAAAAGTTATTGATCATATCTATTTTTCCAAATAATATAAAAATTTTCCACTTCAGTTCAGATCTGTCTCAAAGAGATGAAAAAATTTTAAATACTGCTCCAAATTTTTCATAGAAGATAGAAAAGTTCAAAGTATCTTCTGAATTTCACCAAAGAACACACTTCAATTCTAATTTCTCCAGAGAAAATAAAAATCTTCCACTTCAGTTTTAAGTTCCCCAAAGACATAAAGAAATCTAAAGTTTTATTCAAAATTTTTCCGTAGTAGATAGAAAAAGCTGTAGAGCCGTAGTAGATAGAAAAATAGTTGTGTATATTTTCCCGGAAGATAAAAAGTTCTAGTTCAATTTTTAATTTTCTCAACGAAGTGAAGAAAAGTTCAAGTTCTATTCTGAAGTTTCTCAATGAAAAAGAAATAAGTTATTGATCAATTCTATTTTTCCAAATAATAAAAAAATTTTCCACTTAAGTTCATATCTGTCTCATAGAGAGGAAAAATTTTAAATACTGTTCCAAATTTTTCACAGAAGATAGAAAAGTTCAAGTTCTCTTCTGAATTTTACCAAAGAAAACAATTCAATTCTAATTTCTCCAGAGAAAATAAAAATCTTCTACTTCAGTTCTTTATTTCACAAGGACATAAAGAAATTTAAAGTTCTATTCTAAATTTTTCGGTGGAAGATAGAAAAAGTAATACCATAGTTGTGAATATTTCCCCGGAAGATAAAAAGTTCTAGTTCAATTTTAAATTTTCTCAATGAAGGGAAGAAAAGTTCAACTTCTCTTCTGAATTTTCTCAATGAAAAGAAATTAGTTATTAATCAATACTATTTTTCCAAATAATATAAAACTTTTCCACTGCGGTTCAGATTGTTCTCAAAGGGATGAAAAAAATTAAAATACTGTTCCAAATTTTTCATAGAAGACAGAAAAGTTCAAGTTCTCTTCTGAATTTTACCAAAGAACACAATTCAATTCTAATTTCTCCAGAGAAAATAAAAATCTTCCATTTCAGTTCATAATTTCTCAGAGAAATAAAAAATTTAGAGTTTAGTTCTAGATTTTTCCTTAGAAGATAGGAAAAGTTATACTATGATTCTGATTATTTTCGATGAAGATAAAAAGTTTTTCTTTAATTTAAGTTTTCTTTAAATTCAGTTCTGACGTTTCTCAAAGAGATGAAAAAATTTTAAGTTCTGTTCCAAATTTTTCGCAGAAGATAGGAAAAGTTATACTTTGATCGTAAATACTCTTCATGAAGATATGGAGCTCCACTTTAGGTCTGACTTCTCTCAAAGAAGTGCAAAATATTAAAGTTCTCCTCTGAATTTTTTTAAAGAAGAGAAAAAAATTATCTCAGTTCAGAAATTTACCAATGAAAATGAAAAAAGCTTCCATTTCAGTTCTTAATTTCTCAAAGACATAAAAAATTTAAAGTTCAGTTCTAAATTTTTCCGTAGAAGATAGGAAAAGTTATTCTATTATTGTGATTATTTTCCACGAAGATAATAAGTTTCACTTTATTACTAATTTTTCTTAAATTCAGTTCCAATTTTTCTCAAAGAGGTCAAAAAATTTAAAGTTCTGTTCCAAATTTTTCATAGAAGATTGAAAAAGTTAAACATTGATCGTGAATATTCGCCATGAAGATAAGGAGCTCCACTTTAATTCTGAGTTTTCTCGAAGAAGTGCTAAATGCTCAAGTTCTCTTCTGAATTTTCTTAAAGAAGAGAAAAAAGTTAGTTCAATTCTGAAATTTACCAATGAAAATGAAAAGCTTCCATTTCAGTTCTTAAAGTTCAGTTCTAAAGTTAAAGTTCAGTTCTAAATTTTTCTGTAGAAGATAGAAAAAGTTATACTATGATTGTGATTATTCTTCATGAAGATAAGGAGCTCCACTTTAATTCTGAGTTTTCTCGAAGAAGTGCAAAATGCTCAAGTTCTCTTCTGAATTTTCTTAAAGAAGAGAAAAAAGTTAGTTCAATTCTGAAATTTACCAATGAAAATGAAAAGCTTCCATTTCAGTTCTTAATTTCTCAAAGACATAAAAAATTTAAACTTCAGTTCTAAATTTTTCCGTAGAAGATATGAAAAGTTATACTATGATTGTGATTACTTTCCTTGAAGATAAAAATTTTCACTTTAATTCTAAATTTTCTTAGATTCAGTTCCGATTTTTCTCGAAGAGATGAAAAAAATTAAAGTTCTGTTCCAAATTTTTCATAGAAGATAAAAAAAAGTTATACATTGATCGTGAATATTCACCATGAAGATAAAAAGTTCTACTTTAATTCAAAATTTTCTCAGTGAAATGCAAAATTTTCAAGTTCTCTTCTAATTTTTCGAAGAAAATAAAAAGGTTCCACTTCACTTCTTCTTTTTCTCAAAGAGATGAAAAATTTAAAGTCGTGTTCTAATTTTAAATTAAATTTTAGCTCCTTTGTCTTATGGATTTACCCTCAAATTTTTAAATTAGAAAATGAGTGCCTCGTTCTATTATTAAAGAAAATCGTTCATACTCCTTCTTCTAACCTCCAAAACAATAGGTTAGGTTAGGTTAGGTATAAATAAATATTAATAAATAAATAGAAACATTTCTACATGTTTAACTTAGGTTAGGTTAGGTTAATTTCTCATGAGCGCTCGTGATAAGTTAACATAACCTAACTTAAACATGGAGAAATGTTTCTATTTATTTATTAATATTTATTTATACCTAACCTAACCTATTGTTTTGGAAGATACATGAACGACCTTGAACGATTGTCTTTAATAATAGAACGAGGCACTCATTTTCTAATTTAAATATTTGAGGGTAAATCCATAAGACAAAGGAGCTAAAATTTAATTTAAAATTAGAACAAAACTTTAAATTTTTCATCTCTTTGAGAAAAAAAAACTAGAACTGAAGTGGAACCTTTTTATTTTCTTGGAAAAATTTGAAGAGAACTTTAACATTTTGCACTTCATTGAGAAAATTTAAAATTAAAGTGGAACTTTTTATCTTCATGGTGAATATTCACGATCAATGTATAACTTTTTCTATCTTCTATGAAAAATTTGGAGCAGAAATTTGAAATTTTTTTGTCTCTTTGAGAAAAATTGGAACTGAATTTAAGAAAAATTAGAATTAAAGTTAAACTTTTTATCTTCATGGAAAATAATCACAATCATAGTATAACTTTTCCTATCTTCTACGGAAAAATTTAGAACCGAACTTTAAATTTTTTATGTCTTTGAGAAATTAAGAACTGAAATGAAAGCTTTTCATTTTCATTGGTAAATTTCAGAATTGAGCTAACTTTTTTCTCTTCTTTAAGAAAATTCAGAAGAGAACTTGAGCATTTAGCACTTCTTCGAGAAAACTCAGGATAAAAGTGGAGCTCATTATCTTCATGAAGAACATTCATGATCCTAGTATAACTTTACTATCTTCTATGAAACATTTAGAACAGAACTTTAAATTTTGTATGTCTTGAAGAAATTAAGAACTGAAATGGAAGCTTTTTCATTTTCATTGGTAAATTTCAGAATTGAGCTAATTTTTTTTCTCTTCTTTAAGGACATTCAGAAGAGAACTTGAACATTTTGCACTTCTTCGAGAAAACTCAGAATTAAAGTGGAGCTCCTTATCTTCATCGCGAATATTCACGATCAAAGTATAACTTTTTCTATCTTCTATGACAAATTTGGAACAGAACTTTAAATTTTTTCATCTCTTTCAGAAAAATTGGAACTGAATTTAATAAAGTTTAGAATTAAAGTGAAACTTTTTATCTTCACTAGAAAATAATCACAATCATAATATAACTTTTCCTATCTTCTACGGAAAAATTTAGAACTGAACTTTAAATTTTTTATGTCTTTGAGATATTAAGAACTGAAGTGGAAGCTTTTTTCATTTTCATTGGAAAAATTCAGAATTGAGCTAACTTTTTCTCTTCTTTAAGAAAATTCAGAAGAGAACTTGAACATTTTGCACTTCTTCGAGAAAACTCAGTATTAAAGTGGAGCTCCTTATCTTCATGGCGAATATTCATGATCAATGTATAACGTTTTCTATCTTCTATGAAAAATTTGGAACAGAACTGTAAATTTTTTCATCTCTTTAAGAAAAATCGAAACTGCATTTAAGAAAAATTAGAAAATAAAGTAAAACTTTTTTCTTCATGGATAATAATCACAATCATAGTATAACTTTTCCTATCTTCTACGGAAAAATTTAGAACTGAACTTTAAATTTGTTATGTCTTTGAAAAATTAACTGAAATGGAAGCTTTTTTCATTTTCATTGGTAAATTTCAGAATTGAGGTAACTTTTCTCTCTTCCTTAAGAAAATTCAGAAGAGAACTTGAAAATTTTGCACTTCTTCGAGAAAATTCAGAACTAAAGTGGAGCTCCATATCTTCATGAAGAATATTCAAAATCAAAGTATAACTTTTCCTATCTTCTAGGAAAAATTTGGAACAGAACTTAAAATTTTTTAATCTCTTTGAGAAAAGTCGGAACTGAATTTAAGAAAATTTAGAATTAAAGTGAAACTTTTTATCTTCATGGAGAATATTCACAATCAAAGTATAACTTTTTCTATCTTCTACGGAAAAATTTAGAACTGAACTTTAAATTTTTTTTATGTCTTTGAGAAAATTAGGAACTGAAGTGGAAGATTTTTATTTTCTCTGGAAAAATTAGAATTGAATTGTGTTCTTTGGTAAAATTCAGAAGAGAACTTGAACTTTTCTGTCTTATATGAAAAATTTGGAACAGTATTTTAAATTTTTTCGTCCCTTTGAGAAAAATCTGAACCGCAGTGGAAAATTTTTATATTATTTGTAAAAACAGTATTGATTAAAAAATAATTTCTTTTTCATTGAGAAAATTCAGAAGAGAAGTTGAACTTTTCTTCACTTCATTGAGAAAATTTAAAATAGAACTAGAACTTTTTATTTTCCAGGAAAATATTCATAACTATGGTACAGCTTTTTCTATCTTCCAACGAAAAATTTAGAATAGAACTTTAAATTTCTTTATGTCTTTGTGAAAAAGAACTGAAATGGAAGATTTTTATTTTCTCTAGAGAAATTAGAATTGAATTGTGTTCCTTGGTAAAATTCAGAAGAGAACTTGAACTTTTTTATCTTCTGTGAAAAATTTGGAAGAGTATTTAAAATTTTTCATCTCTTTGAGACAGATCTGAACTGAAGTGGAAAATTTTTATATTATTTCGAAAAATAGAAATGATCAATAACCTATTTCTTTTTCATTGAGAAAGTTCAGAATAGAACTTGAACTTTTCTTCACTTCGTGGAAAAAAATAAAAATTGAACTAGGACTTTTTATCTTCCGGGAAAATATTCACAACTATGGTATAGCTTTTTCTATCTACTACGGAAAAATTTAGAATAAAACTTTAAATTTCTTTATGTCTTTGGGGAACTTAAAACTGAAGTGGAAGATTTTTATTTTCTCTGGAGAAATTAGAATTGAAGTTTGTTCTTTGGTAAAATTCAGAAGAGAACTTGAAATTTTCTATCTTCTATGAAAAATTTGGAACAGTAATTAAAATTTTTTCATCTCTTTGAGACAGATCTGAACTGAAGTGGAAAATGTTTATATTATTTGGAAAAATAGAAATGATCAATAACTTATTTCTTTTTCATACAGAAAATTCAGAATAGAACTTGAACTTTTCTTCACTTCGTTGAGAAAATTAAAAATTGAACTAGAACATCTTATCCTCCGGGGAATTATTCACAACTATGGTATAGCTTTTTCTATCTACTACGTAAAAAATTAAAATAGAACTTTAAATTTCTTTATGTCTTTGGTGAACTTAATACTGAAGTGGAAGACTTTTATTTTCTCTGGAGAAATTAGAATTGAATTGTGTTCTTTGGTAAAATTCAGAAGAGAACTTGAACTTTTCTATCTTCTGTGAAAAATTTGGAACAGTATTTTAAATTTTTCACCCCTTTGAGACAGATCTGAACTGAAGTGGAAATTTTTTATATTATTTGGAAAAATAGAAATGATCAATAACTAATTTCTTTTTCATTGAGAAAATTCAGAAGAGAACTTGAAATTTTCTTCCCTTCATTGAGAAACTTTAAAATTGAAGTAGAACTTTTTATCTTCCGAGAAAATATTCACAAATATGATATAGCTTTTTCTATCTACTACGAAAAAATTTAGTATTTCTAAAACTGTTTTAAGAATGATATTAAGAAAAAAACTTGTTCTGAAAAGATATAATAAAGCCTTTTGAAAAGTATTGCTTTATATTGGGGTGTGCAAAAAAAGTCATAAAGTAAAGTTGTGGTGAAAATGATAAGCATTTCAACTTGTAAAAAAGGTTTAGGAAGGACATTAAGAAAAGAACTTGTTATTAAAAGATATAATAAAGCCTTTTGGAAAGTATTGCTTGATGTTGGGGTATGCAAAAAAGTCGTAAAGTAAAGGTGTGGTTAAAAAGATAAGTACTTCAACTTGTAAAATTGGTTTAGGAGGGACATTGCGTAAAGAACTTGTTCTGAAAAGATATAACAAAGCCTTCTGAAAAGTATTGCTTGATGTTGGGATATTCAAAAAGCTTTAAAGTAAAGTTGTGGGGAAAATGATAAGTACTTCAACTTGTAAAATTGGTTTAGGAGGGATATTAAAAAAAGAACTTGTTCTGAAAAGATATAATAAAGCCTTTTGAAAAGTATTGCTTGATGTTGGAGTATGCAAAGTCGTAAAGTAAAGTTGTGGGTGAAAAGGATGAGTACTTCAACTTGAAAAATTGGTTTAGGAAAGGACATTAAGAAAAGAACTTGTTCTGAAAAGATATAATAAAGCCTTTTGAAAAGTACCGCTTGATGTTGGAGTATGCAAAAAGTCGTAAAGTAAAGTTGTCGGTGAAAAAGATGAGTACTTCAACTTTTTAAAATTGGTTTAGGAAGGACATTAGGTAAAGAACTTGTTCTGAAAAGATATAAAAAAGCCTTTGAAAGTATTGCATGGTGTTGGGGCATGCAAAAAGTTGTAAATTAAAGTTGTGTTGAAAAGGATGAGTACTTCAACTTGTAAAATTGGTTTAGGAAGGACATTAAGAAAAGAACTTGTTCTGAAAAGATATAATAAAGTCTTTTGAAAAGTATTGCTTGTTGTTGGAGTATGCAAAAAGTCGTAAAGTAAAGTTGTGGGTGAAAAGGATGAGTACTTCAAGTTGTAAAATTGGTTTAGGAAAGGACCTTAAGAAAAGAACTTGTTCTGAAAAGATATAATAAAGCCTTTTGAAAAGTTCGGCTTGATGTTGGGGTATGCAAAAAGTCGTAAAGTAAAGTTGTGGGTGAAAAAGATGAGTACTTCAACTTGTAAAATTGGTTTAGGAAGGACATTACATAAAGAACTTGTTCTGAAAAGATATAAAAAAGCCTTTGAAAGTATTGCATGGTGTTGGGGTATTCAAAAAGTTGTAAAGTAAAGTTGTGTTGAAAAGGATGAGTACTTCAACTTGTAAAATTGGTTTAGGAAGGACATTAAGAAAGGAACTTGTTCTGAAAAGATATAAAAAAGCCCTTTGAAAAGTATTGCTTGATGTTGGGGTATTCAAAAAGTTGTAAAGTAAAGTTGTGGTGAAAAGGATGAGCACTTCAACTTGTAAAATCGATTTAAGAGGGGTATTAAGAAAGGAACTTGTTCTGAAAAGATATAATAAAGTCTTTTGAAATGTGGGGGCCATTCTATGTCTCAAGTGCACATAAAAAAGTATTAAAAAATGGAGGGGCCTTTGGGGGTGCCGGGGGCCTGAGGGCCCATTGGGGGCCCGGGGGTCATTGGGGGACCGGGGGGCCTTTTGGGGCCCGGGGGCCTTTAGGGGCAGGGGGATTCCTTCGGGGTTGGAGTAGGGGGGTCGGGGCCCTTTGGGGTTGGGGTAGGGGGTTGTTGGGGTAGGGGGTTGTTGGGGTAGGGGACCTCACAAGACTGTTCAAATGGAACTTGTGTATAATAACGACCACAGAGTTTCACCCTAAATCATCTTCTAAATCATCTTCTAAAATCATCTTCTAAAATGTCTCAAACGGTTTCACTTAAATCATCTCCTAAAATGTCTCAAACGGTTTTCCCCAAATAATCCCTAAACGTAATTTCTGCGTGTTCCTTTTGTTTTGGCATACCTGCGCTATCACATTTGAAATTCCTAGGAAACCATTTCCCGCGTTAATCTCTTCATTTCATAGGTGTTCCTATCTACACTATTAAGGTTTCGATAGAATATTAATTTATCTCTGTGACCTAAAGATCAGAGAAGCCGTATTTAAAAAAGGATTTTTCTATCTCTGTAGACTCCTGCATATTCCAAGATAACAAGTTATGTCATTTCTAATTCCTGACACTAAAGATCAAAGAAGCCATATTTAAAAATATAATATTAATTTATCTCTGTCACTAAAGACCATTTATCCCTCAGACCTAAAGACCAAAGAAGCCATAATGTTTCTTAATTCCCCTTTTGTGGATCAATAATCCCCCTCGATTATGCAAATCAATTTCTCAGAAATTTAGTTCCCCTCTTGTCATAGTGATTATGTAAATCAATTTCTCGGAAATTCTCTCCCCTTCGTGGATCAATAATCATTGAATAAATTATGTCCCGTCGGCGTTAGATTAAATTGTAGATGCCAGCACGGTGTGGGTTTCATATCTATTATGCCCTTCCTACTCACATACCTGTTAAAATTCAAACTCAAAACGACTAGAAATTACTATTAAAGAATAAATGAAACCTAAAACGAACATAAATTAAATAAACAATCATAACAAAAAAAATACAACAAGTAATAATATAAATGAATAAATAGATCTTAAAGCGAGTAATGCTTAGATTGAATATGAAAATTAAGCTTAAAACGAAAAAACAATATTTTGCTATTTATGTATAAACGAAACTTAAAACGAACAGAAATTAAATAAACAATCAATGCGAACAAACATACAATATATATTAATGTAAATGAATAAATAAATCATAAAACGAGTGAAACTTAAATTGAATATGCAAATCAAGTTTGAATCGAATAAAAATAACTACAAACAAGAGTTTGGTTATCGCCTCACTGCAGAAGCCTAAAACCTGCTGCGTCATTGGTGCCTTACTGAAAACTATATGAGTCTTGAACAGTCTTGGAAAGCATAAACAAAATCCAATTGATTACTATATATATTATCATATTAATTGTTGAAAGATCCATCAGTTCAAGTTTTCTTTTTCACTGTAATTTTATTTTTATTTTCAATGCTGTAAGAACTGGAAAAAAAAATTTTTTATATACGAGTATTTCGTTTTCAGTGAAGTGCCAATGACGCAGAAAGCTTTAGGTTTTTACAGTTAAAGAAGGGGGCAGTATCCAAAGTTTGTTTGTAGTGAAACTATATTTGTCTTGATCAATCTTGGAAAGAACTAATAAATTAAACTAAATATTTGATGTATAATGATATTAATTGCTTAAAGCTCATCAGTTCAAAATTTTACTGTAGTTTAAACATTTACTGTCAATATTAAGTACAAAAGAAAACATTTGTAATATAATTTGTTTTCTATAAAGCGTCAATGACGCAGTAGATTTTAAGCTTCTATAGTGAGGCGATAACCAAATTCTTGTTTGTAGTTATTTTTATTCGATTCAAATTTGGTTTGCATATTCAATTTAAGTTTCACTCGTTTTAAGATTTATTTATTCATTTACATTAATATATATTGCATTTTTGTTCCCACTGATTGTTTATTAAATTTCTGTTCGTATAAGTTTTATTTATACTTTAATAGCAAAATATTTTTTTTCGTTTTAAGCTTGATTTTCCTATTCAATCTAAGCATTACTTGCTTTATGATCAATTTATTCATTTATATTATTATTGTTGTGTGTTTTTTGCTACGATTGTTTATTTAATTTCTGTTCGTTTTATGTTTTATTGACTCTTTAATAGTAATTTCTGGTCGTTTTGAGTTTGAATTTTAACAGGATCTGTATCTCCTGAGCTCAAGTTTAAAATGTTCTTTACTTTTCTATGAAAAACTGATTTTTCGGAAAGTTTTTTTTTAATTAATTTTTTTCGTTTTAATTGCAAAAAGTTTCTGTCTGATTAAGTACTGTCCGATTATTCTTGACTTTAAAAAACGGATCTAGAACTTTCAATTTAAATCGTTTGAGGCTTTTTTCAAAGTCTATACGATTACCTCTTTGATAAAAACCTTAAATATGAATAATAGACAGCTTGCATAACTTGTGGGCAGCGATTGACAACAATGAATGGATTGAAAAAAAATAGCTTCAATAACGGGGTTTAGACCATATCACTTGCTGACACAAAGGGATCAAGACTGTTTGGAATTGACCTTAATAGGATTTTGTGTGCCAAAGCAATTTTGCATCTATCACAGAGTATATATTTTAACCTTATATTTGGATAATTATAATAGATTTACTATGCGTTCTTCCCATACAAAACTTTACCTTATTAAAGTCTTTGGGGTGGGGGCGGCGTACTTGGCATAAAGAAGAAAACTTTAGCGTAGACAGTAGGAGAGGGGGAAGGTGAGGGTGGAGACTCATCCAATACGGGGCGGAACGTCACTTATCTCCTCCGTTCTCGATTTAGGAGATTAGACAGACTCATTGGGCTGTAGAATGTTGGACCGTTTGAGTTGTGGAAGACATTAAAATACTCAAAAATACTGTATATGTTCAGTTATTGCAAGATTGATTTCATAGACTGTGAAATGGCGAGCCCTCTGGCCCATCATTTGGGTGAGCCTCAACTCATAATATGCAATTTTGAATAATTGTTCCGTGATATGTGCATATATTATTCCATATATATTATTTTGAGTTATAGTTCTATCGCATTGCGTTCATTTTTAAGCCTTGAGATAAAAAAGAAACCTTCGCGTAGACAGTGGCGGGGGAGGGGTCTCCCCCCTCACATGCATAATTTAGCAGCCACAGTGAAAATAATACAAACGAAAATAATCTGTCTTTTGAAAATGTCTTTTCAAACAGTTCGTGGTAACGAACTGTAAGTAAGGAGCGACCCGGCTCAATGGTAACCGAAACTGTAGAAAACGATATTTCGATACCGATACATACATCAAAAGAATCAAATTGTTGTGTTGAAGTCAAATATATGAGTTTCATCAAGTTTAGTCCTACCCATCAAAAGTTCCGAACCTGAGAAAATTTGGCTGATTTTTAAAAAAAGGGGGAAAGACCCCTTAAAATTTATAGAACCTTAATGAAAATCACACCATCATATTCAGCGTATCAGTGAACCCTACTGCAGAGGTTTCAAGCTCCTACCTACAAAAATGTGGAATTTTGTATTTTTTTTTTTTTGCTAGAAGAAAGATCACGGATGCGTGTTTATTTTTTTTTTTTTCTCCGGGGGTGATCGTATTGACCCAGTGGGCCTAGAATATTGCGAGAGGGCCCATTCGAACGAAAATCAACAGTTCTAGTGCCCTTTTTAAGTGACCAAAAAAATGGAGGGTAACTAGGCCCCCTCCCACGCTCATTTGTTTCACAGTCACCCGATCAAAATTTTGAGATAGCCATTTTGTTCAGCATGGTTGTAAATATGATAAATATGTCTTTTAGGATGACTTAATCCCCCGAAGTCCCCAGGGGAAGGGCTGAAAGTTATGAACTTTATCCAATGTTAACATATAGTATTGGTTATTGGGAAGTATTCATACGTTTTCAGAGGGGATTTTTTCTGGTAGTGGGGGGGGGGAGTGGATCAGCGGTTTTGTGGGAGGATCTTACCAAGAAGGAAGTTTTCATGGGAGAAGAGACATTGCTATGAAGGGGGCGCCAGATTTCCCAGCATTTTTTAAATAAAGATCAGAAATTATATATAAAAAAAACAAGTTTTTTAACTGAAAGTAAGGAGCAACATCAAAACTTAAAACGACAGAAAATATTACGTATATGATTGCGTTCATCCCCTAGTCAATACCTCGATCTTTAAGCCAAAGATTATTTAGTACTTTCATAGAGCTATTTATTATAATTAACGGCATTTGTGATTAAGGGGTTATTTTTAAAGAATTGGAACAAAATTCGAACTTTAGCTTAAAGAGCAAGGTATTGACTAGGGGGCGAATCCTCTAATATACGTATTAAAAATATAAGAATATAGAGGTTCGTTATGTAAGCTAATTCGTAAGTTACGTATTTTTATTACTAATAATAACATTCGTAAATGAAATTAAAAAGGTTTCGAGAAACACATTTAAACAAATAAAAGTAAAATTAATATTCAATTTTTTTTTTATTATTCATGTATGTTGAGCAAAAATTAAAACCTGCATTTATTCAAAAACGTTCAAAAATTAAATCATAAAAAAACAAGTTTTTTTAACTGAAAGTAAGGAACGACGTTAAAACTTAAAACGAACAGAAATTATTCCGTATATGAAAGGGGCTGTCCCCTCTTCAACACCTCGCGCTTTACGCTAAAGTTTGACTTTCTCACAACTCTATTTTTTTCAAAAAAAGAAAAACTTCAGCGTAAAGAGCGAGGCGTTGAGGAGGGGACAGCCCCTTTCATATACGGAATAATTTCTGTTCGTTTTAAGTTTTAACGTCGTTCCTTACTTTCAGTTAAAAAACTTGTTTTTTTATTTAATTTCAAAAGACACGAACAAAATCGTCTATAGGAACCTGAAATGCTATCTCTGACATTTTCGTTGATTCTTTATTCCCGTTAGTTTCAGATATAAAATTAAGAATATTATCGAATAGGTTTAGTCGTCTCCTCCCTGAATAATTCACATTTGGAAAACCCACCCCTGGGAAATTCCTCCCCCCTCAAAGAACATTTTCTTTTCCTGCTGATATTTCCCCCGTGTTAAATTCCACCCAGTAGAAATGTATTTATTAATTTACATTAATATCAGCACTAAATTTATTTATTAATTTACATTAATATCTATTGTATGTTTGTTTGCATTGATTGTTTATTTAATGATTGTTTATATGCTCCCAGGGCATAACTTACAACGCCTACCCCCGGGCCCTGGTGGGCTGTGTCGACACCGGAGTTTTTTTGTTATCAAAACTTTGAACTATTTTAACAAAATGTCTATCTCAGAATTTTTATCTGATGCATTTAGGGCGTCGAGGAGGGGGGTGGGGGCTAGTGGCCCTCCAATCTCTTTTGACTCTTAAAAAGTGAACAATAACTTTCAATTTCCAATCAAATGAGCCCTCTCTAAAGTTTATACGAGCATCCCTACCATAAGAATTGATGGAAAGGATTCGGAGAATCCTTAAATTACAACCCTTGCCCTGAGGGCTGTGGGGGAGTTGTCATCCTCAAAGACCTAATTTCGAGAACTTAAAACTACGTTTAATAAAATGGCTGTCTCAAAATTTTGATTGGATGTGTGTGGGGAAAAGGTGGCGTGAAAGGGGGGTTAGTTACACTCTAATCACTTTCGACTATTAAAAAGGGCACAAGCCCTTTCGAATTTCCAATCGAATGAGCCTTTTTTGAAGTTTCTACGACAACGCCTTCAA
Source organism: Artemia sp. Qi Xiang Cuo (assembly GCF_049724085.1). Taxonomy (NCBI): domain Eukaryota; kingdom Metazoa; phylum Arthropoda; class Branchiopoda; order Anostraca; family Artemiidae; genus Artemia; species Artemia sp. Qi Xiang Cuo. The sequence goes on along the minus strand of NC_142813.1, from coordinate 43,137,137 downwards.
TATGAAGTGCCTCTGGGGAAAAAATAATTATAATAAATAAATAAATAAATAATAAAACATTGGAGTTTATGGCCTTTACTATAGGCAACGCTAGAGCGTTGCTTCTGATTAGATAAATTCGTTAAAATTATCGAAATTTAGTCTTTATCTTCATCCACGGACATAAAAGAACAGGTCTTGTTGATTTGGTATTTGGTATATGTCTGCTTGGAGATGAATGTGCCACCGCAAGGCAGTTTGTTCTAAGAGATTGGGAGGTTCGATACATGGCTTTCCAATATTTTTAAATAATTGACTATCAGAGCATTTTCTGCGGTAACACTTCTGTCTTATTTGTGCTGAAAATGTAGCTTCCCAGTATGAAATGGCAGAAGCCAGCACTTTGTTGTTGCACCATCTCTTGTACTCATCAGTTGCAATTCTTTTTTGGAAAAAATGCAAAGTTTGCGATTTTATTATTAGAAGGTGGATATGTCTGTTCTAGGACTTAAAATACTTAAAAAATTCGATTTTTTACCAAGATTGCACCTCATCAGCTAAGTGTCCCACTTTTTTCTATTAAAATGTTTTCTGAGTAGAGTAAGAGGTTCCATTTCTGAGCCTTTATGTTCCATCCTGTGTTATTTGCCCACTTTATGTTCCCTGGCACATTTCCATGGCAAATTACCAGACTGATTATTGCTATTGTTGTCAATTGAATATGGAATTATACAAAACCTACCAGACAAGTTTCCGGGCCAACCAGACATGTTTCTGGGCCAAGCAGACAAGTTTCTGGGTCAACTATAAGTTTCTGGGCCTTTACGTTCCATGGCACCTTTCCAGAGCATGTACCTATGGATTTGGGGCCTTTACGTTCCATCCTGTGTTATTTGCGGCCTTTACGTTCCTTGGTGCCTTCTGGTTTGGTGGGTATAATCTGGTTTGGTGGGTATAGTCTGGTTTGGTGGGTATAGTCTGGTTTAGTTTTTCAAAGAGAGTGAGTATTTGACATTTTTGCAAAAAGGGATAAGGATTTCGCAAATTGGACACTATGAACGATATTAATTAATGTTTTGAATAATAGGAGTGTGAATGATTCTAATTAGTGATTGGATTGTAAGGAGGGCAGGGGAGGGGGGAGGGTCAATTTTGGAGGGAAAATCGAAAATGCTCAGAATAGAAAATAAATAGGATCGGACTCAAGGAGAAGGCTATGAGGCCCTTCGTACACCCATTTCTGAGGGCAGAGGAGGGGGGAGGGTCAATTTGGGAGGGAAAACCGAAAATACTCAGAATCGAAAATACCCATTTCTGAGGGCAGGAGAGGGGGGAGGGTCAATTTTGGAAGGGAAAACCAAAAATACTCAGAAAGTTCATTTTGAATTTCCTTCATTGAAATGCAAGAGTTGGAGAATATTTCATTAGTGTTTTGTTGTGCTTTAGCTTGTCATAGTTACATTCTCTTAATTTTTCAAAGTTCATTTTGAATTTCCTTCGTTGAAATGCAAGAGTTGGAATATTTCAGTAGTGATTTGTTGTGCTTTACCTTGTCACAGTTACATTCTCTTGATTTTTCGAAGTTCATTTTGAATTTCTATCGTGAAATGCAAGAGTTGGAAATATTTCAGTAGTGTTTTGTTGTGCTTTACCTTGTCACAGTTACATTCTGTTGATTTTCATAGTTCATTTTGAATTTCTTTCATTGAAATGCAAGAGTTGGAATATTTCAGTAGTGTTTTGTTGTGCTTTACCTTGTCACAGTTACATTCTTTTACTTTTTCAAAGTATCATTTTGAATTTCTTTCGTGAAATGCAAGAATTGAAATATTTAAGTAGTGTCTTGTCGTGGTTTACCTTGTGACAGCTATATTCTCATGATTTTTCAAAGTTCATTTTGAATTTCTGTCGTAAAATACAAGATTTGGAATATTTCAGTAGTAACTTGTTGTGCTTTACCTTGTCACAGTTACATTCTGTTGATTTTTCAAAGTTCATTTTGAATTTCTGTCTTTAAATGCAAGAGTTTGAATATTTCATTAGTGTTTTGTTGTGCTTTACCTTGTCACAGTTACATTCTGTTGATTTTCATAGTTCATTTTGAATTTCTTTAATTGAAATGCAAGAGTTGGAATATTTCAGTAGTGTTTTGTTGTGCTTTAGCTTGTCACAGTTACATTCTCTTAATTTTTCAAAGTTCATTTTGAATTTCTTTCACGAAGAGCAAGAATTGGAATATTTCAGTAATGTCTTGTCGTGGTTTACCTTGTCACAGCTACATTCTCATGATTTTTCAAAGTTCATTACGGATTTCTATCGTCGAAATGCAAGAGTTGGAATATTTCAGTAGTGACTTGTTGTGCTTTACCTTGTCATAGCTACATTCTCTGGATTTTTCGAAGTTCATTTTGAATTTCTGTCGTGAAATGCGAGGGTTGGAATATTTCAGTAGTGTTTTGTTGTGCTTTACCTTGTCGCAGTTACATTCTGTTGATTTTCAAAGTTTCATAGAAATTTTGAATTTCTTTTATTGAAATGCAAGAGTTGGAGTATTTTACTAGTGTTTTGTTTTGCTTTACCTTGTCACAATTACATTCTCTTAATTTTTAAAAGTTCATGTTGAAATTGTTTTGCAAAGTGCAAGAATGGTAATATTTAAGTAGTGTCTTGTAGTGGTTTACCTTGTCACAGCTACATTCTCATGATTTATCAAAGTTCATTTTGGATTTCTTTCTTTGAAATGCAAGAGTTGGAATATTTCAGTAGTGACTTGTTGTGCTTTACCTTGTCACAGTTACATTATCTTTATTTTTCGAAGTTAATTTTTAATTTCTGTCGTGAAATGCAAGAGTTGGAAAATTTCAGTAGTGTTTTGTTGTGCTTTACCTTGTCACAGTTACATTCTATTGCTTTTCATAGTTCATTTTGAATTTCTTTAATTGAAATGCAATAGTTGGAATATTTCAGTAGTGTTTTGTTGTTATTTACATTGTCATAGTGACATTATATTAATTTTTAAAATGTCATTTTGAATTTCTTTCGTGAAATGCAAGAAATTGAATATTTCAGTAGTGTCTTATCGTGGTTTACCTTGTCACAGCTACATTCTCATGATTTTTCAAAGTTCATATTGAATTTCTGTCGTTAAATACAAGAGTTGGAATATTTCAGTAGTGACTTGTTGTGCTTTACCTTGTCACAGTTACATTCTCATGATTTTTCGAAGTTCATTTTGAATTTCTGTCGTAAAATGCAAGAGTTGGAATTTTTCAGTATTGACTCGTTGTGCTTTAACTTGTCACAGTTAAATTCTCTTGATTTTTTGAAGTTCATTTTGAATTTCTGTCGTAAAATGCAAGAGTTGGAATATTTCAGTAGTGTTTTGTTGTGCTCTACCTTGTCACAGTTACATTCTATTGATTTTCATAGTTCATTTTGAATTTCTTTCATTGAAATGGAAGAGTTGGAATATTTCAGTAGTGTTTTGTTGTGCTTTACCTTGTCACAGCTACATTCTCTTAATTTTTCAAAGTTCATTTTGAATTTCTTTCGCGAAGTGCAAGAATTGGAATATTTCAGTAGTGTCTTGTCGTGGTTTACCTTGTCATAGCTACATTCTCATTATTTTTCAAAGTTCATTTTGGATTTCTTTCATTGAAATGCAAGAGTTGGAATATTTCAGTAGTGACTTGTAGTGCTTTACCTTGTCACAGTTACATTCTCTTGATTTTTCGAAGCTCATTTTGAATTTCTGTCGTGAAATGCAAGAGTTGGAATATTTCAGTAGTGTTTTGTTGTGCTTTTCCTTGTCACAGTTACATTCTATTGATTTTCAAAGTTCCTTTTTAATTTCTTTCTTTGAAATGCAAGAGTTGGAATATTTCAGTAGTGTTTTGTTGTGGTTTACCTTGTCACAGTTACATTCTCTTAATTTTTCAAAGATCATTTTGAATTTCTTTCGTGAAATGCAAGAATTGGAATATTTCAGTAGTGTCTTGTCGTTGTTTACCTTATCACAGTTACATTCTCATTATTTTTTTAAGTTAATTTTTAATTTATTGCGTGAAATTCAAGAGTTTGAATAGGTCAGTAGTGTTTTTTTGTGCTTTACCTTGTCACAGTTACATTCTGTTGATTTCCATAGTTCATTTTTTATTTCTTTCATTGAAATGCAATTGACGTTTTTTCTGATAGCAAGTACCATTTAATTGTGATCGTGTAGGTGTTTTTTATCTGAAATCTATGATTTGGGATGCTATTTGGACTTTTCAGAGCTAGGATTCTTAGTCTGTCATAGGTGTGTGTTGTCTGAAACCTACAATTTGGGGTGGGTAGTTGGCTATTTCTAGTTTTTATGAGCTAGGTTTCATTCTATTTTTGGATCGAAAAATAAAACCATTTCTATAAAATCTGAGTTAAAAGGGTTTTAGACCGTAAACTCTAGTTTTTTTTGTAAGAAAATTATGGAAAATACAATTCATTGGCTCATAGGTGAAAATCAAGTCCAGTTATGGATCGAAAAATAAAGTATTTCTGTAAAATCTGAGCTAATAAGGGTTTTTGGCCGTAAACTCTAGTTTTTTGATAAGAAAATCATGGAAAATACAATTCCCTGGTTCAAATATTAAACTTAAGTCTATGTTTGGATGGAAAAATTAAATTCTTACTGCAAAATCTCAGCTAATAAGGGCTTTCTGCCGTACACTCTAGTGTATTTAAAGAATATTACTTGAACTACATGTCCATATCTAAACTGTTAGAAAAGATTCAAGTTTTTTATGCTCATATTGATGGTACTAAAGATCCTAATGCAATATTTTTTCAATAAGAACAGACAATTTTTTTTTAAACTTCGAAATTATTCAACTTTATTTATTTTTTATCTTTTTTTTTGTACGTATCTTAAAATGACAAAATATGCCTACGGCTCTAAAAATTGTACTCTATTATTGGTCAGAGATACGATGTGGCTTTCCCATTGGTATTCTATGATCCAGTTATTGAAACTACCTAGTCTATTGCATGTATTAAATCAGTATTTTTTACGCAGTGGAACGATAAAAACATAAGTCATATCTTTAAAAAAGTGAAGATGGAGCATTTTAATAAAGTGTGTTCACATAACAAGGTTATTGTAGCATTGAATGCCGACAAGGAGAAGTATTTAAACTATGAAACAAGTACAAGTGGTAGCACTATTGGAAATGTATGCATGCATTGTCTTGACAGTAAGGAATTAAATTTCTTTGGAACAGCGAAAAAATTCAACTCTTATGTTGGTGGTTATGCGAGATTGAGATCTCCAGAGATGATTGCACTCAAAGAGAATGCCAACATAAAAATAATCGTTGATGATAGAGGACAACTCCTTGCTACTGTTGCAGGTAACACATTACCTACCGATACATCCAATCGTCATCTTTCGGGTATTAGCATTCAACGGAAGGTCAATAAAAGAATGGCCTACTCTTCTACTAATATCGTAAATCATATCTTGTCTACGTGCCGAAACTGTTACCTATGTAAAAATAATGTAATAATAGACAGTGAAATTGCCCGAAAAATAAAAAGGGCATTGTCAGAAAATATCACTATGGAATATAAAGATGAATCGATGAAAAACAAAGCACCAGAGTGTTAGAGTGAATAAATTTTATTTATCAACATCTTTTGTCAGATACATCGAATAAAATTTACAAAATCTAGTGTAAGACTGAATAATTTATTTTTTATCAACATATTTTTTCAGTTGCAGCAATTATAAATAACAAAATCTAAATATCAGACTGAATAAATGCTTTTTCAGCACTCTGTGTTGAATCTGTTGAATAAAATATTCTCAGTCGAACTGAATTTTTTTCATTTTTTAAGGTTAATTTAGGTGAGCGTACGGCGGTGCACGAAAGCTTACCTAAATTTACCTTAAAAAATGAAATAAAGCTATGTCGACTTTGCATATTTTATTCAACATATCCAGCACAGGATGCTGAAAAAGCATTTATTCACTCTGATATTTAGATTTTTCTAATTATAATTGTTGTAACTGATAAAAGACGTTGATAAAAAATAAATTATTCACTCTGACACTTAGATTTTGTAAATTTTATTCGATGTATCTGACAAAAGATGTTGATAAATAAAATTTATTCACTCTAACACTCTGGTGCTTTGTTTTTCATCGATTCATCTTTATATTCCATAGTGATATTTTCTGACAATGCCCTCTTTATTTTTCGGGCAATTTCACTGTCTATTATTGCATTATTTTTACATAGGTAACAGTTTCGGCACGTAGACAAGATATGATTTACGATATTAGTAGAAGAGTAGGCCATTCTTTTATTGACCTTCCATTGAATGCTAATACCCGAAAGATGACGATTGGATGTATCGGTAGGTAATGTGTTACCTGCAACAGTAGCAAGGAGTTGTCCTCTATCATCAACGATTATTTTTATGTTGGCATTCTCTTTGAGTGCAATCATCTTTGGAGATCTCAATCTTGCATAACCACCAACATAAAAGTTGAATCTTTTCGCTGTTCCAAAGAAATTTAATTCCTTACTGTCATGACAATGCATGCATACATTTCCAATAGTGCTACCACTTTTACTTGTTTCATAGTTTAAATACTTCTCCTTGTCGGCATTCAAAGCTGCAATAACTTTGTTATGTGAAAACACTAATAAAATGCTCCATCTTCACTTTTTTTAAAGATATGACTTATGTGTTTATCGTTCCACTGCGTAAAAAATACTGATTTAATACATGCAATAGACTAAGTAGTGTCAATAACCGGATCATAGAATACCAATGGGAAAGCCACATCGTATCTTAGACCAATAATAGAGTACAATTGTTAGAGCCGTAGGCATATTTTGTCATTTTAAGATACGTACAAAAAAAAGATAAGAAATAAATACAGTCGAATAATTTCGAAGTTTTAAAAAAAATAGTCTGTTCTTATGGAAAAAATATTGAATTAGAATCATCAGTCCTCATCATTATGAGAATCCAAAACTTTACTTAAGTTTCACATTTAAACTAAAGAAATGTATTTCCAATAATTTTCATTCAAGAAACTAGATTTTACGATCGCACGCCACCATTAGTTGAGATTATGCAGTAGGAGTTTTATTTTTCGACTAAAAAATAGAACTCAGGTTTATATTTAAAAAAGGGAATTGTATTCTCTAAAGGAGTAATATACGACTATATCGTTTACTTCCAAAAACCCTTATTAGCTCAGATTTTACGGAAATACTTTATTTTTCCATCCATAACTCGACTTGATTTTCACCTATGAGCCAATGAATTGTATTTTCCATGATTTTCTTACAAAAAAAACTAGAGTTTACGGTCTAAAACCCTTTTAACTCAGATTTTATAGAAATAGTTTTATTTTTCGATCCAAAAATAGTATGAAACCTAGCTAATAAAAGCCAGAAATAGTCAACCACCCACCCCAAATTGTAGGTTTCATACAAAACACACCAATGAGAGACTATGAATCTTAGCTCTGAAAAGTACAAATAGCATCCCAACTCAAAGATTTCAGAAAAAACATTCTTACACAATTGCAATTAAATGGTCCTTGCTATCAGAAGAATCCGTCAATTGCATTTCAATGAAAGAAATCCAAAATGAACTATGAAAATCAACAGAATGTAACTGTGACAAGGTAAAGCACAACAAAACACTACTGAAATATTCCAACTCTTGCATTTCACGACAGAAATTCAAAATGAACTTAGAAAAATAAATAGATTGTAACTGTTACAAGGTAAAGCACAACAATACACTACTGAAATATTCCAACTCTTTCATTTCAATGAAAGAAATCCAAAATGAACATTGAAAAATCATGAGAATGTAGCTGTGACAAGGTAAACCACGACAAGACACTACTGAAATATTCCAATTCTTGCATTTCACGAAAGAAATTCAAAATGAACTTTGAAAAATTAAGAAAATGTAACTGTGACAAGGTAAAGCAAAACAAAACACTACTGAAATATTCCAACTATTGCATTTCAATGAAAGAAATTCAAAATGAACTATGAAAATCAATAGAATGTAACTGTGACAAGGTAAAGCACAACAAAACACTACTGAAATATTCCAACTCTTGCATTTCATGACAGAAATTCAAAATGAAATTTGAAAAATCAAGAGAATGTAACTGTGACAAGGTAAAGCACTACAAGTCACTACTGAAATATTCCAACTCTTGCATTTCAATGAAAGAAATCCAAAATGAACTTTTATAAATAAAAATACTGTAGCTGTGAAAATTTAATGAATGACCGGACACAACTGAAATATTGAAATTCTTACACTTTACGAATGAAATTCAAAATTAAATTTGAAAAATTAAGAGAATGCAACCCAAAGACGGTGATGTGCAACAAAACACTACTGAAATATTCCAACTCTTCTATTTAAATGAAAGAAATTCAAAATGAACTATGAAAATCAACAGAATGTAACTGTGGCAAGGTAGAGCACAACAAAACACTACTGAAATATTCCAACTCTTGCATTTAACGACAGAAATTCAAAATTAAATTAGAAAAATAAAGATAATTTAACTGTGACAAGTTAAAGCACAACAACTCAATACTTAAATATTCAAACTCTTGAATTTTACTACAGAAATTCAAAATGAACTTCGAAAAATCAAGAGAATGTAACTGTGACAAGGTAAAGCACAACAAGTCACTACTGAAATATTCACACTCTTGCATATCACGACAGAAATTCAAAATGAACTTTGAAAAATCATGAGAATGTAGCTGTGACAAGGTAAACCACGATAAGACACTACTGAAATATTCCAATTCTTGCATTTCACGAAATAAATTCAAAATGAACTTTGAAAAACTAAGAGAATGTAACTGTGACAAGGTAAACCACAACAACACAATACTTAAATGTTCCAACTCTTGCCTTTCAATTAATGAAATTAGATTTTGCATTTAAAAATCAATAGAATGTAACTTTGACAAAGTAAAGCACACCAAAAAACTACTGAAATATTCCAATTCTTGCATTTAACGAATGAAATTCAAAATGAAGTTCGAAAAATCAAGAGAATGTAACTTTGACAGGATAAAGCACAACAAGTCACTACTGAAATATTCCAACTCTTGCATTTCAACGAAAGAAATCCAAAATGAACTTTGAAAAATCATGAGAATGTAGCTGTGACACGGTAAACAAAATTCAAAATAAACTATTCAAATCAATAGAATGTAACTGTGACAAGGTAAAGCACAACAAAACACTACTGAAATATTCCAACTCTTGCATTTCAATGAAAGAAATTCAAAATGAACTATGAAAATCAATATAATGTAACTGTGACAAGGTAAACCACGACAAGACACTACTGAAATATTCCAACTCTTGCATTTCATGACAGAAATTCAAAATGAACTTCGAAAAATCAAGAGAATGTAACTGTGACAAGGTAAAGCATAACAAGTCACTACTGAAATATTCCAACTCTTGCATTTCAATGAAAGAAATCCATAATGAACTTTGAAAAATCATAAGAATGTAGCTGTGACAAGGTAAACCATGACAAGACACTACTGAAATATTCCAATTCTTGCATTTCGCGAAAGAAATTCAAAATGAACTTTGAAAAATTAATAGAATGTAACTGTGACAAGGTAAAGCACAACAAAACACTACTGAAATATTCCAACTCTTGCATTTCAATGAAAGAAATTCAAAATGAACTATGAAACTCAATAGAATGTAACTGTGACAAGGTAAAGCACAACAAAACACTGCTGAAATATTCCAACTCTTGCATTTCACAACAGAAATTCAAAATGAACTTCGAAAAATCAAGAGAATGTAACTATGACAAGGTAAAGCACAACAAGTCACTACTGAAATATTCCAACTCTTGCATTTCGACGAAAGAAATCCAAAATCAACTTTGAAAAATCATGATAATGTAACTGTGACAAGGTAAACCACGACAATACATTACTGAAATATTCCAATTCTTGCTCTTCGCGAAATAAATCAAAAAAGAGCATTTAAAAATCCAGAGAATATAACCATGTCAACTAAAACTATAACAAAATACAACTGAAACATTCCAACTCTTGCATTTCAACGAAAGGAATTCCAAAATAACTTATGAAAAAAAATATGAATGTAACCGTGATAAGGTGAATCAAACAAAAACACTACTGAAATATTCCAATTCTTGCACTTCGCGAAAGAAATTCAAAATGAACTTTGAAAAATTATGAGAATGTATCTGTGACAATCTAAATCACAAAAAAATACTATTTAAATATTACAAATATTGCAGTTCAATTAAATAAATTCACAATTAACAATTAAAATCAACAGAATGTAACTGTGATAAGGTAAAGCACAACAATTAACTACTGAAATATTCCAACTCTTGTATTTCACGAGAGAAATTCAAAATGAACTTCAAAAAATCAAGAAAATGTAACTGTGACAATGTAAAGCACAACAAGTCACTACTGAAATATTCCAACTCTTGCATTTCACGACAGAAATTCAAAATGAACATTGAAAAATCATGAGAATGTAGCTGAGACAAGGTAAAATACGACAAGACACCACTGAAATTTTCAATTTATTGCATTTCATGGAAGAAATTCAAAATGATCCTTGAAAAATTAAGAGAAGGTAACTGTGACAAGGTAAAGATCAACAAAACACTACTGAAATATTCTAACTCTTGCATTTCAATGAAAAAAATTCAAAATGAACTATGAAAATCAACAGAATGTAACTGTGAAAAGGTAAAGCACAACAAAACACTACTGAAATAATTCAACTCTTGTATTTCACGACAGAAATTCAAAATGAACTTCGAAAAATCAAGAGAATGTAACTGTGACAATGTAAGTCAAATCAGGAAACTACTGAAATATTCTAACTGATTAGTTTAAACGAAAGAAATTAAAAATGAACTTTGAAAAATTAAGAGACTGTCCCTATAACAAGGTCAAGCACAACAAAACACTCTCAAACTATTAAGAGTTTCGAAATTCAATGAATGAAATTCAAAATGAACTTTCTGAGTGTTTTTGGTTTTCCCTTCCAAAATTGACCCTCCCCCCCCCCTCCCCTGCCCTCAGAAATGGGTGAACGAAGGGCATCTGATCCTTCCCCTTGAGGCAGATCCCGTTTATTTTTGATTCTGAGTATTTATGGTTTTCCCTCCAAAATTGACTCCCCCTCTCCCCTGCCCTCAGAAATGGAGGAAGGAGGGGCCTCCGAGCCTTCCCCTTGAGGGTAATCCCGTTTATTTTCGATTCTGAGTTTTTATGGTTTTCCCTCCAAAATTGACTCCCCCTCTTCCCTGCCCTCAGAAATGGAGGAAGGAGGGGTCTCTGAGCCTTGCCCTTGAGGCAGATCCCGTTTATTTTCGATTCTGAGTATTTTTTGGTTTTCCCTCCAAAATTAACTCCCCCTCCCCCCTGCCCTCAGAAATGGTGGAAGGTGGGGCCTCTGAGCCTTTACATTGAGGCAGATCCCATTTATTTTCGATTCTGAGAATTTTTGGTTTTCCTTCCAAAATTGACCCTCCCCCCTCCCCTGCCCTCAGAAATTGGGGAACAAAGGGCCGTTGAGCCTTGCCCTTGAGACATATCCCATTTATTTTCGATTCTGAGCATTTTTGGTTTTCCCTCCAAAATTGACCCTCCCCCCTCCTCTGCCCTCCGAAATGGGGGAACGAAGGGCCTCTGAGCCTTCCCCTTGAGGCAGATCCAATTTATTTTCTAGTCTGAGCATTTTTGGTTTTCTTTCCAAAATTGACCCTCCCCCCTCCCCTGCCCTTCTTACAATTCAATCACTAATTAGAATCATTCACACTTATATTATTCAAAATATTAATTAATATTGTTCATAGCGTCCAATTTCCGAAATACTTATCCCTTTTTTTGCAAAAATTTCAAATACTCACTCTCTGTGAAAAACCATACCAGACTATACCCACCAAAGCAGACAATACCCAACAAACCAAATTGTACCAAACGAACCAGATTAAACCCACCAAACCAGAAGGCACCAAGGAACGTAAAGGCCGCAAATAACACATAATGGAACGTAAAGGCCCCAAATCCATAGGTACATGCTCTGGAAAGGTGCCATGGAACGTAAAGGCCCAGAAACTTATAGTTGACCCAGAAACTTGTCTGCTTGGCCCAGAAACATGTCTGGTTGGCCCGGAAACTTGTCTGGTAGGTAGGTTTTGTATAATTCCATATTCAATTGACAACAGTAGCAATATTCAGTCTGGTAATCTGCCATGGAAATGTGCCAGGGAACGTAAAGTGGGCAAATAACACAGGATGGAACATAAAGGCTCAGAAATGGAACCTCTTACTCTACTTTTCTGCTAATTCTTATTAAAAAACATTTTGGAAATGTTTTTTGCCAACAATAGACCCCCGGCGCTGCGCCGATGTGGGAAGACCGGCGGCAGCGGGGCCAAAAACAGCAGCGGCGGCGTGCCACCGGCCCACCGCCGGTAGGGTGTTGGCGGCACGCCGCCGGCGCGATCAAAGTTGACCGCAAACATAAATGTTTCATCAGTCTTTCTCAAATCCCAGCTTAAATTACAACAGATTCGGGTTTATTCATGAGTTCAAAACTTCGAAGGTCACTGGCTGGAAACTGGTCTTATCAAGAGAAGTAGAAATCTGGTAGAAACGAAATGGCGGTGGGGTTTCAGAACCCTTGCATAATAGTTGAAGTATATATTAGCTATGTATTCTTAACATAAACAATTATCAAAATTAGTAGGTTTTTTTTCATTGAGCATTACTGCATACAAAACTTCAAATAGCGTATCACAAAATTCGTCAGTTATCTGTCTAAAAATTTTGAATATAAGTTTGAACTTAGAAGCTCAATTTTTTCATAATGCCCTTTACCAATATCTGTTTTGTCACCTTTAAAACAGTTGAAATGGGCGCATTTGATATTGATCGTTTTTTTTGCTCTTTTGGATTCCTAAAAAGCCTTCCTTGTATTAAAAACTGGTTCTTAACAAAAATTGAAAAAAAATACATTTTTAAGTTTTTTGGCTTCATTATAAAATATACATCATGTCGGCTAATGCGGAACTGCTGCTTTTTTATTGCTTTCGGCTGCTCTTTTGGATATTATTAATTTTTTCTTTTGGGGATTCATTCCAAATTATAAATTTATAAATACCTAATACCAGCTAAATTATAAACTGCATCTAAAAGGAGTAAATTTATCAAATTGAAAAATACATGATGAACACTTCAAGTGAGAACACTTCAGTTACAATGAAACCAAAAAAACTTAATGGTTTATTCGGTATGAAGAAAAATGAAGTGCCTGCCATTTTCTTAGGTAAATAATGAAAAGCTCATCCGTTTTAAATGTAATTAAATGAATAATACGCAGACTGAAGTAGCTCCAGGAAGATGTTGATATTTTATTCCTAGTTCGTCACTTCTAATTCAAGCAAAATCTTAGGAAACTTAGTATCAGTTATTGAGTTTAAGGTTTGATTTCTAAATGCTCATATTTCCAAATGCTCACAAAAATTACCACCTTGATAGGATACCGTCTCTTCTTTAAATTAAAAAAAAAAAAATTAACTTTTTGGCATCCCAGCTTTCAATAAAACAAATCGAGATTGTTATCCTTTAAACTTAATACCTCCCCCCCACTCTGGATACCACCTTGGTAGGATACCGTCTCAGCTTTATATTAAACAATTAATTTACTTAATAATTAGCTAGGTCACTATATGGTTCAAGCAAACACGCGAAATAATGTTAAACAGATTAGTGTTCCTTGAAAAAAAAAATTGAGGGTATGAGTAAAGGGGTACAATGACAACAACAAAAATTTCGAAATTATTCAGATATACCTCAAATTATTGGTAAACTGAGTCATAGATTCAACAAGATCCAAAGAATCTAATTAAAAGAGAGCACACACAAAAGCCAAATTAGGCCAGTAGCCTGTAAGAAATCACAAAATACCCAAGACGACGAACAAGTCCCAATATGGGCCCTTGGGTCTATCAAAATATTTCAATGGTTTTCCGGGGAATTTTATATCATTTTCTTCCGTCTCCACTTTAAATAAAAAAATAATTATCTTTTTGGCATCCCTGCTTTCAATTTAAAAAAAATGAGGTACTATCATTTAAATATGATAGCCCCCTACCCCCCCCCTATTGACAATAACTTATAATTTTTTTATGAATCATGTTTTTGGGGTAATTTCTATTTCCATCTTTAATTCCCCAACCTTTTACATAGCTCAGTCTATAGCTAACTTTTGTCTCAATAGAATGATTTTTTTTTTTGGGGGGGGGGGAAGAAACTTTTCAGAAAGAAGATTGTATTTTCTTTAATCTATAAGGTGTTCAACAATTGTGCATTAAACATTACGAAAATCTTATCTAAAAACAGCAAAAGAAAACAAAATTCTGCGAACACTTCGGCGGCGGCCAACCGGGCCTCTTTTTGGCGGCGTTCGGTCGATCCGCCGGCGCGGCGTCGGGGTCTATACATTATTAAACTTACTGAATTTTCTGTGTATAGAATCAGCTTAAATTCAGGTTATTTTCATATATATGTTATCGTGAATGTCCGAAAATTGGTGAATGTCGACATTCACTGGTGAATGTCCGAAACACCTTTTTTTTCTCCTTGGATTTAGCCAGCGTTGCTAGTAACTTTTTCAATTTAATGCAAGGTTTGATAATAATAAATTCGGTTAGATTAGATTAGGTTAGACGAGGTTAGGTTGGGTTAGGTTAGCCTAAGTTAGGTTTTAAACCCATTTCCGATATTTAGGACCAAATTTAACCTAACCTAATCTAACTTAATCTAACCTAAACTAACATAATTTAACATAACATAACTTTAGCTTTTACCATCATAACTTGCATAAGACCGAAAAAACTGACTCGCAAAGCTAATTGAATCCAAACAGAGAAAAAGGAATTTCGAACATTCACCGTTGAATGTCAACATTGACCAGATTTCGGACATTCACGGTAACATATATATTGTTTTCAAACTTTCGTTTTTAACGCTTTGTTTAGTATTAGCATGGGTGGTAACTTCCTTAGTGTTCATGGGCGTTGGCGAAATATTTTTCAGTTGGCGAAGGACAGCAATGAGAAAAATTGATTGTCAATCTACTACCACTTGTTGGTTTTTGTCAACAATATTGGTTATGACGGCTATTTCTTTTTTCTTACTTTTTTTGACGTTCTGAGAAATAAAAAAGCATACCTCGAAAACAGAATTGTTTTCAGTAAAGTGCAAATTATGTTCTGGTCTTCAGAATATCTGGCGTTAGCCCTCTTTCTGCTTGTTTTGAATTTGACTTGATTATTTGTTGTAATTTCAGTTCATTTTCCTTTTGATTTATTCAATGATGATAATTTGTGGTAGTTTTACGCTGGAAAAATTATTTGGTTTTATTTCGGCTCATCTTTGGTTTAACGTCATTCTTTACTTTTCTTTGAAAAGCTTCTTTTATGCATTGTTTTCAATTAATAATAAATAAAGGCAATAGAAATGAGGAGAATCTTCACCCAATAATTATATAAGGCAAAATATTCAAATTTTGGCGAAAATCTCTGGTAAGGCATCTTCTCTTCAAAAAGAGCCTCAAAGCAAAAATCAAAGCAAGAAGAAAAAAACAACAACATAGTTTTTTTCTTTTAAACAAAAAAAATCTAAAAACAAACCATTTTTAGAGTGAAGGAGATGGAAATGGATCGTTGATAAAAACATCGAAATGAAAACAGAAAACAATAGAAGGTGACAGCTTAAAACTGAAACACAGCAAACAAAAAATCGGAGTCAAGTATTTGGTGGATAAAAACAATAAGCACGAATAGATATTACATGCATATGTATAAAGTCTCAGCTTTGGAAAAGCTACTCACTTAATTTGAGACATACTGAGAGGGTATGTCTCTGAGATTCTTTAACGTTTTTAACAAGAATAGACTTCTTTGAAATTTCAATATTTATTGAGGTGCTTGAGGAATTTCAATATTTATTGATTTTTATTGAGGTGCTTGGGTCTCAGAAAGTGACTTAGCACCCCCCGATCCATTTTGTCGTGTCAATAGGCCACTAAGTCTCAGAGTTTCTATTCTGAGGAACCATTTATTTATTTACCATTTATTTATTATATTATTTATTCTATTATATTATTTTGCATATTTTATTTTATAGTTTATATATTTTATTGTATTATTACTTATTATTTAATATTATTATCTATTTATCTATTATCCATTTACTTACCTTATTTACTTTCATAAAACAGACAAAAAGAATTAATTTCTGCTTTTAGATTGTATCTCTATTAAGTACTCAGCTTTTAAAGAATGGGCGTTACTATTTCTTTATTTTATTTCTTAAGTTTATTGCTATTTTAATAGCACAAAGAGAAATTTCGCAATCATTTACTTTGAGCTGTCTTCTCCACATTATTAATGGTCTTTTGGTGGCCATTATAATTAATGGTGCTGTTATTGTGGAAGTCACTTCTTCACTTACTAAAAGTTCAATTCCAAAAACAATCCAGTAGTTGAACAATCATTGTAAAACATTATTAGTATTCTAGTGTAAAATATTTTATATCGGTTATCAAGTGAACAGAAAGCTTATACAATGTAATAATAATTATAATATATAGATAATAATAATAGTAAATATGTTCTCTAAGTGAATTACCTCTACATAAACTGGTCATACAGATGGCTTTTTTGAACTTACTTTTCCTGTTTTTTCCTATTGATTTTTTAATTAAAATCAACTTGGTGGGCCGTGATGAAAAATTTGAGAGCCATGGCTAATTGGAGAAAAAGCCAAAACAGATAGTCTGGTTGAGAGGCAAAGCTATCATAACCCCTTTTCCGAATTGGATAAAGTGATGTCATTTCACTTGTTGATGGATAGTCTATCATCCATTCATCCTAGGGCAGAACTTAGGTAGATAGGCATAGAGTAAGGATAATTCAAATAGTCTATCAGTTCTGTGAGCCATTTGAAGGCAATTGAAGACTTCAAATACAACGTTTTCTAAGATTTATGGCTGACCATGTCCACAGGACTTGCAGGCAATTGAGCAACTGACATTGTTCAAATTATATAAGCTTTGCCTGCTGGGAAAGCCCGCTGTAATCGGAATAGGGATGACCGAGATTTTTGGGATGACTCATGAAGGACAATGTTTCTGTTTTCCGCCACTTTGAACTATTGCTGGTAATTGTGTTTCAAGGCAACACTGCTGCTTTCTTCTTCTTCTTCTTCTTTTGTATGATTATCTGCTTACACCCTACGTTTCAGTTCAGATCAAGCGGAAAGTTTCACTTACCTAGGTAGTTTTGTTAGTAAACATCGTGGGTGCAGTGAAGATGTTAAAAGCAGAAAAGCCGAGACCCAGGTTTTGATTTCGAATTTGAAAAAAGTTTGAAAGAATAGGAAGACAAGTCTGAATATCAGGATTAAAATATTGAGAGCTATAATAATAACCGTGGTCAAGTATAGTTCTGAAACATAGGGGTTTCGAAACACAGAGGGGGATTCGTTAGGTGTATTTCACAGAATTTGTCTACAGATTGTTTTGGTTACCTGTCTGACTGACAGTATTTCAAACAGTGAGCTGTGCAGAAAATGTGGTTCAATCCCAATTTCTATTGCTACAATGAGAGAAAGGTTGAGATGGATAGGACACGTTCTGCAGATGAAGGATGACAGATTATCAAATATTGTCCTAGTCGGCTAACCATTTAGGGCAAAATACATGGCAGATCGTCCCCGAATAAGATGGAATGAGGTCGTAAGGAAACATTTAAAGGAAATTTTAGTTTCCTTGGAGGGTGTAAAGGGGGAGGATTTGAAGAGATGGGTATGAAGGAGGAGCGCGAGGAGGTCTGTTGGCCTCCTTTGACTTGGTGCTGCAGTTATTAGTAGTATAGTATCTGCAGCTTGTAGCTAGGTATAGCCAAGAGATAGAAATTCAGAATTTTTTTTCTCTCTATAGGAGTCATGGAATGGACAGTAAAAGCCCTGATGGCTGCAAAATTTGCTGCAATTTACCAAAACAAAGTCACTTCTCTAGCCTATTGAACAGTAAAATGGAATGCAAAACAAAACTGTACTAGCAGAAAAATACATTACTAAAGGGGTCTTGAGTGGAAAAATTGATGAAAAAAGGCCTTGACAAAAATTGTCTGAAGAAAAAGTTTTTGACGAATGAATACGTTTTCCAAAAAGTATCGCGACGGAAATCTTTGATTTCAGTGAAAGACAATTAAAATCCTAGTCAAGAGAACATTCAGCAAGTAAAGTTTTTGGATTTGACTTCCAAAATCTTTCACACTTGTTGTCCACATCAATGTCTAGTTTTTCTATCTTTGGTCTTACGTTTACATAATTTACAACCGAAAGCAATAAAAATCCCCCAGTCCACTACACACGCTTCTGTTCACCTCTTGAAACTAAATAATTTCTCTTATCTATTAATGAGTTTATTTACATTCAATTATTTCCACTGAGATCTTCATTATGGTTCTCTCTAATTCTCCAAGTGGTAAATAACGGTTCTAGGCGTCCCCCCCTCGGTGATTACCCCCCAGAAAATACCCCCCCCTCCTGAAAATAACCCCGAGGAAAATACCCCCGGATAATACCCCCCACGGAAAATTTCTTCCGGAAAATACCCCCCGGATAAAACTCCCCGCGGAAAATACCCCTACATGGAAAATACCCCCCGGTAAATACCCTCCTCCCACAAAAAAACCTTGGGAAATAAGGCTTTCCAAATTTGAGAATTTTTTTCGAGTTTTATTTTATTAATTTCCGTAGGGGGAAGGAAGTTTGGTACTTGTGTATTATGCGCCACTCACTTAAGATTACGCTGTGTAAAATTCAAGAACACACCGGTTTGTTCGTTAGTTTCTTCGTTATTTTAGAAATAAATTTGGGCTATAGATATGCACATTGGGGGGGGGGAAGTAAAGTATAGCGGGTCAGTATGCAAAATGTGTTTGGTACAATTATTCTGCATATTAGATGAATAGATAGAAAAGTGTATTTTAAACCCAGATATACGGCCATGAACACAGCGAAGTAACATAAATGAAAGGCACAAATAGCATAAACTTTGATGAGCGATCATCATAATACCAGAGAGGAGTATTTTCCACAGGGGGGTGTATTTTCTACGGAGGGTTTTTTTTCCGGGGGGTATTTTTCGCGGGGTGGTATTTTCCGGGGGGTATTCCCCGGAGGGGGGTAATCACCAGGGGGGAGGGGGGTAAACGCCAGCCACTGTGAATAACATATACCTGTATAAGGTTTGATGTTAGGATGTCATGATGGTGGGCTCACCTGAATAGTGCGTTCTGAGTTTTATCTGGCCGTTGGTAATTGGTATGGCTCGCTTTTGTAACTGTATTGTATTGAACTATATTACTAATTTGTTATTACAATTTAAGGTTTTTTGCAAATAAAGATGCACTGGAGAAAGTTCTAAGTCTAGCAAATTCTGCTCCGCAACATAAGAAAATTCAAGTAGACAGAGATCATGAACAGGATTTGAAAATCTCTTCTGTGGATGGAAAACTGGAGGCAGTTAAAGAGCATCTTTACAAAGTGCTCAAAAGTCAAAACTTAAATGAAGGTAAAGGAAATTTTTTACATCTAGAAATTGTATTTTTCTTTATAGAAATGGTGAAATAAACCCCTTACTCTAAAATAGCATAAATACCGACTAACGCTATATTCAGTGTATCCTTTTTTGGTGTGGTTTTGACAGAAATTCACTGTGTGTCTTTTCGTGGGCAGAAATGTCCTTATGCCACTGTGCTTAGATTTTGACATATGCATGACATTTACTTGCTATGGCATATACTTTGAAAGAGAAAGCTTGAATGAATAGTAGACTACTTCATTATTTCCCGAGTTCTGATTGGTTATCAAAATCATCAAGTGCATTTAAGTTCTGCTTAGAGGGGATTAAGTTAATTTCCAATGTATCAACATAATTTTAGTGACAATTCTAGTTTTCTTAATATCAAATAAATAAATAAAGATAATTTTTTCAACTAAAAGTAAGAAACAATATTAAAACTTAAAACGAACAGAGGTTATTCTGTATATGAAAGGGGCTGCCAGCTCCTCAATTCCTCGCTCTTTACGCTAAAGTCTTCGAGTTCCTTAAAAATACTTCTAGTCCAAATTTAACGGCCCCTGTCTTTGAGAAGTATGCCTTAAAGAAATATGACAAAAAGTCAAACATTTGCGCAAAGAGCGAAGGACTGAGGAGGGAGCAGCCCCCCTTATATACAAAATAATGCATGTTTGTTTTGATTTTAATGTTGCTCCTTACTTTCAGTTAAGAAAATTTACGTTTTCTTAATTAATTTCTTACTGTTTTGCAATTCATGCCATAATATCCCCTCCCCCTCCTTTTGCATGGTTTTCCTGAAAAATTCCCTTCGGAAACTTTGCTAACAAAAAGAAAATCATCCCCTTGGAAATTCCTCTCCGTAGAAAATTCCCCCCCCCAAAAAAAAATCCGTATATTTCTAATAGCAAATATGCCTACTATATGTGAACAACGGGCAAATTGAATAACTTATAGTACTTTCCCAAGGAACTATGGGGGGACTATCTAATCCCCAAAGGCATAGTTGTTTTGCATTTCGACTGTGCTAAATCAAATGGCTACTTCAAAATTTTTATCCGTCTCTTGGGAAAAAAGGAGCGTGGGAGGGGGCCTAGTTGCCCTACAATCTTTTTGGTAACTTAAATAGGACACCAAAACTCTTATCTTCGTTTGAATGATCCCTCTCACGATTTTCTAGGGCCATCAGTTCAATATGATAAACTCTGGAAAAAAATAATAAACACCCATCTTTCTTCTTGCCAAAAAAAAATTAGAAAATTCCGCATTTTTGTAGATAGGAGCTTTAAACCTGCATAGTAGGGTCTTCTGATATGCCGAATTCAATGGTATGTTTTTTATTAAGATCGCTTGACCTTTTGGGGTGGTTTTCTCCCTTTTCCGAAATTTAAGTAAATTTTCTAGGGCTTGTAGCTTTTAATCGGTAACATTAAACTTAATGAATTTTATTTATTTAGAATCAGCTTAAAAAGCCAATTCTTTTGATTTATGTATTATCATCAATTTTGTAGTTTAGATTTTTAGTTGTTATTGGGCTGAGATGCTCATTTCTTAAAGTTTTTTTTTCTACTACGTAGCCTACTGTTTGACCAAATCTAACTTGTTTTTGCTTATGGATCTCGGCTCACACTTGAATTGTATTATTTTTGTGCAAATTTTTAACTTATTCTATTATTTCATAATTTTGTAGCGCATTTTAGCAAATTGTTTCACAATTGGTTACTGGTTTTACATAACTATAAACAAACTTGCAGCAAAGGCAAGGGCTGCAGCAAAGGTATTGCCCTTTCGTGAGGACCAGAATAAAAAAATTGGCTCCTTCCTCCGCCGTAAGGAAATTTAAAACTGAAAGGTTCAAGTCAATCCCCAGCCGTAATAATAAGGATGAATAAATAAGGATAAATAAGGATAATTACGTAAAGAAATAAGGAAAAATTACCTAAACTGCGCATGAAAGTTTTTACAATGCCAATAGGACGTACTCTATACTATATTTAGTATGTACCATATAATACATAGAACTAGGCCTCTGCACTATGTATAGGACTACTTTTTGCCATAATTTCGCATTTACTTAAAATGTTGAAAAAATGACAAAATTGCCTCCCCCTAGCATTAGAAAATTTACATTTTGTCCGCCCCCCCCCCAAAAAAATCGTTAATTGACGACGCTGCGAAGGAGAAGGTCATTAGAGAAATAATAAGTTCACATATTTGAGTCGTTTATTTTTTAGGATCAGTAAGTCTGTAAAAAAACTTATATCAGTAGAAAAACTTCAAAAAGATTTTGGCTCTATTGTATCAACTATGTGGTGCAAAATGTGACGAATCTTAGCTAGCCTCCCCAGGTGTTTGAGTAGGTAAAATACACTCAGAAACATCATATACCGTAAGAAACCACAAAATAAAAATAAATTATCATGTTCAATCATAACCAGCAAATATAATAGCCATGTCAGACCTTCATTAAGATTTATAGTAAATCAAACAGTTCGTGGTAACGAACTGTAAGTAAGGAGCGATCCGGCTCAATGGCAACCGAAACTGTAGAAAACGGTATTTTGATACAAATAGATACATCAAAAGAATCAGATTTTAAGGCTGATTTCAAATATATAAGTTTAATCCTACCTATAAAAAGTTACGCGCCTGAGAAAATTTGGCTGATTTTCGCAAAAAGGGGGAAAGACCTCTAAAAGCTATAGAACCTTAATGAAAATCACACCATCATATTCAGCGTATCAGAGAACCCTACTGCGGAGGTTTCAATCTCCTATCTACAAAAATGTGGAATTTCGCATTTTTTGCCAGAAGAAAGATGGTCCTAGAATATCGTGGGAGGGCTCATTCGAACGGAAATTAAAATTTCTAGTGGCCTTTTTAAGTCACCTAAAAAAATGGAGGACAACTAGGCCCCCTCCCACGCTCATTTTTCCCCAAAGTCAACCGATCAAAATTTTGAGATAGCCATTTTGTTCAGCATGGTCGAAAATATGATAAATATGTCTTTTAGGATGACTTAATCCCCCGAAGTCCCCGGGGGGAGGGCTGAAAGTTATGAACTTTACCCAATGTTAACATTTACTATTGGTTATTGGGAAGTATACAGACGTTTTCAGAGGGGATTTTTTCTGGTAGTGGGGGGGAGTGGGGCGGGGATTATGTGGTAGGATCTTACCATGAAGGAAGTTTTCATGGGAGAAGGGACATTGCTATGAAGGGGGCGTCGGATTTCCCAGCATTATTTAAATAAAGATCAGAAATTATATATAAAAAACAGTTTTTTAACTGAAAGTAGGGAGCGACATTAAAACTTAAAACGAAAGAAAACACTACGTATATGATTGGGTTCATCCCCAAGTCAATACCTCGCTCTTTAAGCCATAGATTAATTAGTACTTTCGTAAGAGCTATTTATTCTAATTAACGGCATTTGTGATTAAGGGGTCATTTTTAAAGAATTGGAACAAAATTCGAACTTTAGCTTAAAGAGCAAGGTATTGACTAGAGGGCGAACCCTCTAATATATGTATTAAAAATATAAGAATATAGAGGTTCGTTACGTAATTTAATTCGTAAGTAACGTATATTTATTACTAATAAAAACGTTCGTAAATAAAATTAAAGTTTTCAAGAAAGCCATTTGACCAAATAAAAGTAAAATTAATATTTAATTTTTTTTTTTTATTATTCATGTACGGTGAGCCAAAATCAAAACCTGCATTAATTCAAAAACGTTCAAAAATTAAATGGCTGTCCCCTCCTCAACGCCTCGCTGTTCGTTTTAAGTTTACTGTTAAACTGTTCGTTTTAAGTTTTAACGTCGTTCCTTACTTTCAGTTAAAAAAATTTGTTTTTTTTATTTAATTATAGTAAAGAACGAACTCTAGCCTATAGTAGCGGAATATACCTCACTTAATACCTCGGTCTTCAAGTTATTCAAGTTCAGTTCAAGTTCAGTACTTTCAAGTTCAAATTCAAGTTCAGTTCAAGTTCAGTACTCGGTCTTCAAGTTCAGTACTTTAAAAAAGCTTCTTCTTCTTCTTCTACTTTTTATATCATATAAACATGAGGAACATCAACAGATATATACAACTAAGCCTGCCTTACCGGTTCCCTACATATTAAATTATTACCCCATTTTTCATTTTATACAGCCAACAAGAGCTGGAAGCATATAAACTAGAGACTTCTTCACAAAATAGGGTTTTAAGTGTATTCCATAACCATTCCTTCTGAATAATTGCCTAACATTTGATAAATCTTCTGCCCAGAGCTACTATTTGTTATCTTGCAAAACAATTTATGTGTTACAGTTTAAAGGCTTTCTACTGTCCGTAAGCCATGGCAACATATTGACTTTACCAACTGAATTAGTTCAAAGGGACTTTTAGTTCTTCTAAATTTATGGAAACAATTTTCGAATGGATGGCTGCAGGCTTTTTGAAAAAAAAATATTATTCGTTTTCGAATAATAATCCATACATAAGAGAAAGTTAAATATTGACCTGTAATAGCATATTTGCAGTAGGAATTCATTAATAATTATATGCTAATCTTTTCTTGGCTTAAAGCTGTGTTTAAAAAGCAATTTTAATCTGACTGGGTATAACCAGAGAGTTGATATTATTATTGGAAGCACAAGGTTATCTTTTCGTTGTTGTAATCCCTGACTAGCAGTTGTTGAGTTTGTCGTTCGGTTGACTTTACTAACAGTTTATTCCACCAGAACAATTTCATATACAGGGAAAAAAAACATTTGACTGTCATAAGAATTACTAAGTATGGATTAATATATTTCCCATTAATTTACTAATTTCCTTTGTAAAGTCTAATTTAACTTTGATAAATTATATGATTCCTTTTGTAACTACAATATATTCTACAAAAACACGCTAAAATCGTAAACAGCTTGTTACCTATTAACTGTGCTGAAACACAATGTGATCGTAAGAGAACAATTGATATTGAACCCACTGATTGAATGAGGTAGCATTTCAGTTTGTATCACCTCACTTTATGATCACCTTTATTAGCTTCATCTTGGCTCTTAGAATTTTGTACTAGATGATCTCGATTATACCTCTTACACATACCTATTGAAAGGGAGACAAAAGGATGTTTAGGATGACATCTTAAATTTTATTTTTTATTTTGATTTAATTTTGTGATCTCGACTATACCGATTTTTGTATATTAATTTTACTCATTTAGCTTGTATTAGACCTTATATTTATTTCGGTGGCTAAATCTTTTCTTTTTTTTTTCTTTTCATAGTGTATCTGGTCAGATATTTCTGATACGTAAAATATTAATATGGTCTCTTCTTTCTTCTCATCTATTCGAAGTGCCTCTATTTTTTTTGTGATGTAGTTACAAATTATTATGCTTAAAGCCGTTCGGAAAAAATTGTTTGGTATATTTTTACTGTATGGGTATCCGCGCTTCGCGCACATTGAAATGATCTCAATGGTCTCTTTTTTGTCAGTCAATTCCATATCTACATTGCTTACTACTGGCCTAATTGCTATTAGATACCATCAGAGTAAACCTAGTTTCCAAGGCATCCGCATTGTAAAGATCTGTCGCACTTCATAAGACGTGTTTTTAAAACCGTATCCAGGGGGAGGGGTTACAGAGTTTGAACCTCCTCCCACCTCCCAAATTTTCTGTCCGGTTCGTAAAAACGTAACAACATGCATGTAAACAAATAATTGAAGTGTTTTTGAAGTTTTTTTTGTGTATTTTTTTAATTGTGTATATTTTTGAAGTATTTTTTTAATCTAGGGGTTAAATTTCATTATTTTTCAACTTTTTCCATGAAAATACGAAGAAAGGGATTTATCAACGAAAATAAAACAAAAGATATTTTTCAATGAAAATAAAAAATAGATTTTTTCAATATCTTGCGGGGGGGGGGGGTAAATATCTAAGGAAGGTTAAAATTCCTACCTTACCCTATACCCGTCCCCCCCACACCTACATACCTATACCTTTGCATTCAGGTTTGTTATTTTTATTTGCTAGAGTATAGTGTCGCAAGAAAGCAAGCCATTTATGGCATTTGGTGCACAAGGTTACTCTGATTCAAAAATGCGTACTCCTTGCTTTCTTAAAGATTTACAGGATAATCTGTAAATTAAAAAGCATTTTAGAATCAATTGACAGAAGAAATGATGGATGGCGAATAAAAACTTTATGGTAACTATAATGATGATAACCATGTCTCTGGTGTCCTTTTCTTTGTTTTAAGCTTCATCCGCAACATCTAAACTTTTATCGTCTTAGTTTTCAAGAACACTTTCAAGTCTTCTTTATTACTATCAACTTCTTCATCACCGTCTTCAACGTTGATTGTCACCTTTTTGATGGTGATCATAATTTTGTCACCATTCTGGACTTCGCATTTATTACAATTATGGCCGCCGCCTCTCTCAGCATTATTAATAAAAAAAAACTTTGTCCACAAAATAAGTTTTTCAAAGAAAAGTAAAGAGCTCCATTAAACAAAAAATGAGCAAAAATAAAATCAAATAATCTACCAAGCGTGAAACTACCACAAATCAGCATCGATAAATAAACGAAACCCAAAACGAACAGAAATTACAATAATTAACCGAGTCAAACTCAAAACGAGCAGAAATTAACATAAGTTGGACGCAAAACCTCTATGCCTTTCCAAGGCCAGAACAAAATTTGTACTTTACTGAATAAATACAAATGAATATACATTGTCAGTTTAATATACATATACTGATATTTAGTAATCAAAATGTTTATATTATTTGATTTATTAAAGTTATAAAAGTAAAAAAAATTATATTTTTTCAGTTAAGTGCTAATTTTGTTCTTGCCTTGGGAAGGCATAGGGGTTTTGCGCCCAACTTATGTTAATTTCTGCTCGTTTTGAATTTGACTCTGTTAATTATTGTAATTTTTGTTCGTTTTGGGCTTCATTTATTTCCAGAGAGTTTTCAGAACTATTCAACTACGTTGAACAAAATGGCAAAATTTCCAGAACTTAAAACAACGTTGAATAAAATGGCTATCTTTCTCAAGTGTGAGAGTGTTGTTTAATTTATTTATTTGTTTGTGAATGTGGATTTATAAACTTATGAACTTATGATTGAATATTGTGACCCTTAGTCGCTTCTAAGATATTGCTATATACGCTTTTTACAGCCTGGATACACATAATGTCTTTTGATTTTTTTTCATCTCCCTCAGCATTCCCTGGAGGTTCAAACACTGCTTAACATGCCCTGATAATATCAACTTAATGACCTCAGCCGTTGCTGAAATATTGCGGATGCACCGTGTTGACAATCAACATTCACATAGTGTGTTTTTGATTTGGTGCAATACTCCCTGAAAGTATTCTTAAGTATATGTAGTGCCATTTGCAAGCAGTTGCAGTGACAGTAGCGAGTAGTGGCAGTCAAAAGTGTTTATCGTAGTGTTAGTAGTAACAGTGACCCTGGAAACATCATTTTCATACCCTTACCCGTCTCTAAGGTATTGCAGGTATCCCTTTTTGATAACTTCGGTGTAGTTAGTGTCTTTTTAGTTTGGCTCAACTTACCCCTCAACATTCCCTAGCGTTGCCTATAGTAAAGACGATGAGGCTTCAATGTTTTATTATTTGTTTTTTTTTTCGAGAGACACTTCATATGAAAGGGGTGGTTGTATAAACTTCTGAGGGGGTTATTTCAATTGGAAATTGGAAGTTCTAGTGCCCTTTTTAAGAGTAAAAGTGATCGTTGGCCAACTAGGCTACCCTCGTCATTTTTCTCCTAAATGCATCCGCTAAAAATTTTAAGATAGCCACATTGTTAAAAATAGTTCAAAGATCAAATAACAAAAACTCCTGGGTCGATACAAAATCCAGAGCCCGGGTTCAGGTGTCGTAAGTTATGTCCCAGGGGCATGTGAGGTTCTTATGCGTGGGTTTACAAAATAATTCCAAAATCATATCAGCCCAATCCCCACCCCACTAAAAAACTTTTTAACGATACTTTGTTCCAAAACTTAAGGGAGCTGACCCTTGACCCTCTCTCCATGGCCTCCATGGCAAAATTAAAAACAAAAGCTTTGCTTTGCCTACGGCTTTTGTGGCCATGGAAGCAGGTCCAGGGGTCAGCTCCCATGATTCTTGCAATGAAATATTGTTAATTTTTGTTGTGTGTGTGTGTGGGGGGGGGGGGTCGGGTGTTGGGCCATGGAGGGAGGGCAGGGTATCAGCTCCCAAGATATTTGCAGTAAAAATAGCTCATAACCTTTTTTCTTGGGGGTGGGTGGGCGGGGGAGGAGGGGTCGGGCCATGGAGAGAAGGGCAGGGGTCATCTCCCTACATTTTTGTAATAATATATCATTAATAAGTAGCTTTTTGGAGGGAGGTCGGATCATGGAGGGAAGGTCAGGGGTCAGACCCATGATTTGTGTAATAAAGTATCGTTAATAATTTTTTTAGGGTTTGGGCCATGGAGGGAGGAATTTTTTATTAATATACTGGTCCCTTTACTTGGCACTATTTTCATGACCTTGTAAGTAGTAGTTATGCCGAACAGCTGCTGAGAATTCTGTTTGTTTTTATCCTCCTCTTTTTATTCTTAATTCTTGTTTTTGATATTTGTGTTTTCTATATATTACTTTTTAGGATGGTATAGCATTTTCATATATTAAGCATCGCTCTTAACCTCTAACTTACAAAATTTGATCCCTAATACAATTTTGACTTTATGATCATCAAAACTCTAAAGAGCTGTAGCTACTAAAAACCAAGGACTTCATAATAAAACATTTTTTTTCTGGGATCGTACTTGTTCTATTTACAGCTGAAAATGACGATTTTCTAAGAAAAATTCTTAGTTGATTCAAAATTTGAAAGTTTAAAGGGCTCTATTAAGTTTTCGTCAGTGTTTTTAAACTTTACTTAATTAATTAATCCTCATGCCGGGGTGGCGTTGAGAGCGTCTTCAGCCTTCTCCACGTGGGGCGATCTGCAGCAAGAACCTCTTCGTCAGCCAGCAAAATTCCAGCCTGGTCCAGGAATTTCCCGAGGCTATAATTCCACCGGAACTTGGGTCTTCCTCTTGGACGTTTCCAGCCACTACTGGTTGGTTCAAAGTCGTAAAGAATCTACGTCGGAAACTACATTGAACGTCTGAAAAATATATGTGGAACTAATTCATCAAATTAAATAACGCTCTTAATCCGTAAAAATTCAAACATTAAGAAACTGTTGATTTCCGAAGATAACTGCACTTTCAGAAAAAAAGCTACACCCTCATAAACTGATTTGGTACCATACACTTTTAGATATTTTTTTCTGATTTTTCCCCTGCGTTTCTTTTTTTCGGGGGAAAGGGGGGAGGGGTCAGGCCATGAAGGACCAGGGGTCAGCTGCCATAATTTTTTGAATAAAATATCGTTAATAAGTTTTTTTCGGGGGAAGGGGGTAGGGCCGTGGGGAGAGGGCCAAGGGTCAGCTCCCTTAAGTTTTGGAACAAAGTATCGTTAACAAGTTTTTTAGTGGGGTAGAGATCGGGCTGATATGATCTTGGAATTATTTTATAAACCCACGCATAAGAGCCTCACATGCCCCTGGGACATAACTTACGATATTTGACCCCGGGCTCTGGGTTTTGTATCGACCCAGGAGTTTTTGTTATTTGATCTTTGAACTATTTTTAACTATGTAGCTATCTTAAAATTTTTAGCGGATGCATTTAGGAGAAAAATGACGAGGGTAGCCTAGTTGGCCAACGATCCGTTTTACTCTTAAAAAGGGCACTAGAACTTCCAATTTCCAATCGAATTAACCCCCTCCGAAGTTTATACGACCATCCCTTCCATATGAAGTGTCTCTGGGGGAAAAAAAAAATAATAAAACATTGAAGCCTCATCGTCTTTACTATAGGCAACGCTA
Organism: Artemia sp. Qi Xiang Cuo; assembly: GCF_049724085.1. NCBI lineage: Eukaryota > Metazoa > Arthropoda > Branchiopoda > Anostraca > Artemiidae > Artemia > Artemia sp. Qi Xiang Cuo. The sequence continues at coordinate 43,107,511 of NC_142813.1, read as the reverse complement.
GGGAATGCTTTTTTAGTTTGGGTATGTTGAGCCAAACTAAAAAGACAATAACTACACCGAAGTTATCAAAAAGAGATACCTGCAATACCTTAGAGACGGGTAAGGGTATCAACAACTACTAACACTACAATAAACACTTTTGACTGCCACTACTCGCAACTGTCACTGCAACTGCTTGCAAATGGTACTACATATACTTAAGATATAATTAATTTTTCAGGGAATATTGAACCAAATCGAAAACACACTATGTGAATGTTGAATGTCAACACCATGCATCCGCAATATATCAGCAACGGCTGAGATCATTAGGTTGAAATTATCAGGGCATGTTAAGCAGTGTTTGAACCTCCAGGGAATGCTGAGGGAGATGAAAAAAAAATCAAAAGACACTATGTGTATCCAGGCTATAAAAAGTGTATATAGCAATATCTTAGGAGCGACTAAGGGTCACAATATTCAATCATAAGTTCATAAGTTTATAAATCCACATTCACAAACAAATAAATAAATTAAACAAAACTCTCACACTGGAGAAAACCTATGAAGGTTTGCGATCGTGCGAAAGTCCAAGTAACTACTTACATATTAACTCAACTATTTACATAAGCCTCAACTATTTCATTAAAACTATATAAATAAACCAAAAATAGATAAACTAAAACCTATATATAAAAATAAAAATAATAAAAAAATCAAAAAAATATGTGGAAAAATAAATAAAAAACTGAATTAAAAATAATAATAGTTAAATAAAATATAAAAGAAAAATAATAATATAAAATATAAAAAAATAATAACAAAAAATACAGTCTCCGTTACTCACTATACTCATCTCCCTCTCCCCCCCACCCTGCCCTTCCAACCTTCCAATCAAAAGATACTATGTGCTACTCGGTTGTCAGAAGGGCTTGCCTATCTCTTTTTCATCTTGTGTAGGAAAGCCATATTTGGTAGTGTCAAAACATCTATCAGTGTTCCCCCATCCTCCATACTGGCTTGGGTAGGCAATTCAGTGCCTCAAAAGGGAGAGAAGAGCTACCCACTTTAGTCATTAGTGTCAAGTGGCACTTTATATCCAGAAGCGGTACTAGAAAGAGAACTTTTTTCTTTCACCTAGGGCTGACTCTCAATGGACACTTGTGCCACAGTCGGCACTTTGCATGACCAGAGGGATTGAACCCTGGGCATGATTTCGGAAGCTATTGTTGGCGTCAGTCCATCCAATTTTTAAATATTTACCATCAAATACTCTGCCTTATGGTCAGACGTTGATCAGGGCAGCCAGTGATTGGACGGTGACTGAAATTAGAATGAGTATATCCCTATTTGTGTCTACCAATCTTGTGTGAACAGCAAGAAGGTTGCCACCACTATAAACACTTTTTGTTTTATTTTTAAATTTCGATACATTTAACCGCATAATTCAAAAGTAGCATCACAAAGTTTCGCTGCTTCTGAACAACTAAACCATAACTTAAGAATTTTAGATTTTTCTTTTTTTTTTTTTTTTTTTTTTTTTTTTTTTTTTTTGGTCAAGTACATTGCATTCTCCATTAGCGCTAAACACAGAAAACAAACCTTGAGCAATTATTTAGTTTTACTTTCCTTTATCAGAAGAGCCGTTCAAAAGGAGGGGGAAACCGAGTCATCTGCAACTGGCACTCCCATCTTGGGCGGGGTGGGGTGAGGGGGGGGGATGCACAGCTGGGGGGTTGCCCCCTTTGATCAAATTTTTCACTTTGATTTACCTTGTTCGTTTATATTTCAGTTGGGAGGGGGAGTATAATTAATTTTTCTTAGGGCACCACCAACCCTAGATAAGGCTCTACTTATGAGCTACATACGAGTATGCAATAGTAGAGGTATTAGAGGCACTAGTTTAGGTCAAATCAATGGATTAGGAGATGCAACACGAAGAGTACATAAGGAGATACAAGCAACAAAATAGTTTGATTTATGGTCTTATTTTAACTGCTAATCCATTTATAGCTAATCAAAGCAAAATTTACAACTACTCTAGTTATCTTTAAATTTGATGTTTAAATAGTTTTTGATGCGTTTCTTCGAAAACTATGCTCCAATTTCAACAGAGACGTGACTATGCCAAATAGAAAGCCACACAGTAAAATGTCTTTCTTAAATTTAACGAGAACAGCGCTTAATTGGTTCTCAAAATGCATCCAAGACTACCAATTGAAAAACTTAACTGTTTTTTCCACCAATATACTTTTTGGGTCTACCAAAAATCTACCGATCTTTAGCGAGCTTTTTCCAATTCTAAAGAAAAAACAGCAATGGAAGCAATGCTCAAAATTTGCTCATTTCCTTTTAATGAGTAAAAAGCATCAGAGTAGCCTACTATACAGGCACGCACACAAAGAAAATTTTTCTACCCATGAGTCCTTCCTACTCCCCCAAAAAACTGATAATGCAATATTTAATTGTTTCTTTGTGTTTCGCTAACCCACTTTGAATGATTAGGAAGTATGTGTCTCTGTAAATGGTTCAAACGATAATTATTGGTTTTTAATGATAAAGAAAAGTCCCTTTCCCTTCCCCTATAGAAACTTTCTCATTGACAGGTCGCTAACCCACTTTGAATGATTAGGAAGTATGTGTCTCTGTAAATGGTTCAAACGATAATTAGTGGTTTTTAATGATAAAGAAAAGTCCCTTTCCCTTCCCCTATAGAAATTTCTCATTGACAGGTAGGTAATAAACTGCCATAAACAGTATTTTATAATTTCAAAAACTCACTAACAACCCCATAACGCCAATACAGCAATAGTTTCTGAAATATAGCTATCATGCGGTGATCCTTAAACACCCTTTAAAATATTGATTTGGTTCCGACGTTGCAAATCGAACCCGCCCGTGTAATATTACTGCTACTAACAACTCACTACACCAAGCCATCCATGGTTGATACAGCTGTAAACTCTTTTCCTCCAGGAGGTAACGGAGGTACCTCCCTTACCGCCTATTCAAAGCTTCACTCCTTGCCCCTTTCAAGAAGTTTCAGTTTCCCCTTCAATCCGTTCGTATGACCTATTCTCGCGCCAGCCGCGGACGACCTGCTCCTCGTTTTGCCCCCGATGGATGGCCAAACCTCCGTGCAATAAGGGGATTAATCGTCAAAAACGGTAATTAGAATCATATATATTTTCTTGACAAATATTTAAGCTCAATCGCGTGGTCAAGTCTAATTGGCTCAATTCGGTCAACTAAACCAAGTTTAAGAAAACTTAATATTTCTTAAGTACCATATGGAAATTAAACTTAAAGAAACGAACCTAACATTCCTGAAGTACCATATGGAAATTCAATTTAAGGAAACAAATTTTAAAGAAACAAGCGTAAAATTTCTCAATTGCCATATGGAAATTAAACTTAAGGAAAGAAAACTTAAAGAAACCAACCTAACGTTTCTTAAGTACCATATGGGAGCTAAACTTAAGGAAACAAATCTTAAAGAAACAAACTTAACATCTCTGAAGTACCATACAGAATTTAAACTCAAGGAAACAGAACTAAAGGAAACGAAGATAAAATTTACTTAGATTACTAAGTAAAACAAATTACTGTGTGGAAATTAAACTTAAGGAAACAAAACTTAAAGAAACGAACCTAACATTTCTGAAGTAACATATGAAAGTTAAACTTAAGGAAATAAATCTTAGAGATACAAACTTAACATTTCTGAAGTACCATATAGAATTTAAACTCAAGGAAACAGAACTAAAGGAAACGAAGTTAAAATTTACTTCGTTTACGATGTTAAACGAAGTACTATGTGAAAATTAAACTTAGGGAAACAAAACTTAAAGAAACGAACCTAACATTTCTGAAGTACCATATGAAAATTAAACTTAAGGAAACAAATCTTAAAGAAACAAGCGTAAAATTTCTCAATTGCCAAATGGAAATTAAACTTAAAGAAAGAAAACTTAAAGAAACGAACCTAACATTTTTAAGTACCATATGGAAGTTAAACTTAAGGAAACAAACTTAACATCTCTTTAGTACCATATAGGATTTAAACCCAAGGAAACAGAACTAAAGGAAACGAAGTTAAAATTTCTTAAGCACTATATGGAAATTAAATTTAAGGGAACAAAACTTAAAGAAACAAGCAAAAAATTTCTCAATTGTTATATGGAAATTAAACTTAAAGAAAGAAAACTTAATGAAACAAACCTAACATTTCTTAAGTACCATATGGAAGTTAAACTTAAGGAAACAAATTTTAAAGAAACAAACTTAACATCTCTGAAGTTCCATATAAAATTAAAACTCAAGAAAACAGAACTTAAGAAAACAAAGTTAAAATTTCTAAAGTACTATTTGGAAATTAAACTTAAGGAAACAAAACTTAAAGAAACGAACCTCTCAATTCTGAAGAACCATATGGAAAATAAACATAAGGAAACGAAATTTTCAGAAACAAGACAAAAATTCTCAATTGCCATATAGAAATTAAACTTAATGAAAGAAAATTTAAAGAAACGCACCTAAAATTTCTTAAGTACCATTTGGAAGTCAAACTTATGGAAACTAATCTCAAAGAAACAAACTTAACATTTGTGAAGTACCATATAGAACTTAAACTAAAGAAAACAACACGTAAAGAAACGAAGTAAAAATTTCTTAAGTACTAAATAGAAGTTAAACTTAAGGAAATAAAACTTAACGAAACGAACCTAACATTTCTGAAGTACCATATGGAAATTAGACTTAAGGAAACAAATCTTAAAGAAACAATTTTAACATTTCTCAAGTACTATATTGAATTTAAACTCAAGGAAACGAAGTTAAAATTTCTTAAATACTATATGGAAATTAAACTTAAGGAAACAAAGCTTAAAGAAACGAACCTAACATTTTTGAAGTACCATATGGAAACTAAACTTAAAGAAACAAAATTTAAAGAAAAAAGCGTAACATTTATCAATTGCCATATGGAAATTAAACTTAAAGAAAAAAAATTTAGAAAAACGAACCTAGCATTTCTTAAGTACCCTATGGAAGTTAAATTTAAGGAAACAAATCTTACAGAAGCAATTTTAACATCTTTGAAGTACCATATAGAATTTAAACTCAAGGAAACAGAACTAAAGGAAACGAAGTTAAAATTTCTTAAGCACTATATGGAAATTAAACTTAAGGGAACAAAACTTAAAGAAACAAGCAAAAATTTCTCAATTAATATATGAAATTTAAACTTAAAGAAAGAGAACTTAATGAATTGAACCTAACATTTCTTAAGTACCATATGGAAGTTAAACTTAAGGAAACAAATCTTAAAGAAATAAACTTAACATCTCTGAAGCACCATATAGAATTTAAACTCAAGGAAACAGATCTTAAGGAAACAAATTTAAAATTTACTTCATTTACGAAGTAAAACAAAGTACTATGTGGAAATTAAACTTAAGAAAACAAAACTTAAAGAAACGAATATAACATTTCTGAAGTATCATATGAAAATTAAACTTAAGGAAACAAATCTTAAAGAAACAAGCGTAAAATTTCTCAATTGCCAAATGGAAATTAAACTTAAAGAAAGAAAACTTAAAGAAACGAACCTAACATTTTTAAGTACCATATGGAAGTTAAACTTAGGGGAAAAAACCTTAAAGAAACAAACTTAAAATCTTTGAAGTACCATATAGAATTTAAACTCAAGGAAACAGAACTTAAGGAAACGAAGTTAGAGTTTCTTAAATACTATATGGAAATTAAACTTAAGAAAACAAAAGTTAAAGAAACGAACCTAACATTTCTGAAGTACCATATGGAAACTAAACTTAAAGAAACAAAATTTAAAGAAAAAAGTGTAACATTTATCAATTGCCATATCGAAATTAAACTTAAAGAAAGAAAATGTAGAAAAAAGAACCTAGCATTTCTTAAGTACCCTATGGAAGTTAAACTTAAGGAAACAAATCTTACAGAAGCAATTTTAACATCTTTGAAGTACCATATAGAATTTAAACTCAAGGAAGGAGAACTAAAGGAAACGAAGTTAAAATTTCTTAAGCACTAAATGAAAATTAAACTTAAGGGAACAAAACTTAAAGAAACAAGCCAAAATTTCTCTATTGCCATATGGAAATTATACTTAAAGAAAGAAAACTTAATAAAACGAACCTAACATTTCTTAAGTACCATATGGAAGTTTAACTTAAGGAAACAAATCTTAAAGAAACAGACTTAACATCTCTGAAGCACCATATAGAATTTAAACTCAAGGAAACAGAACTTAAGGAAACAAATTTAAAATTTACTTCATTTACGAAGTAAAACGAAGTACTATGTGGAAATTAAACTTAAGAAAACAAAACTTAAAGAAACAGACCTAACATTTCTGAAGTACCATATGAAAATTAAACTTAAAGAAACAAATCTTAAAGAAACAAGCGTAAAATTTCTCAATTGCCTAATGGAAATTAAACTTAAAGAAAGAAAAGGTAAAGAAACGAACGTAACATTTTTAAGTACCATATGGAAGTTAAACTTAGGGAAAAAATCTTAAAGAAACAAACTTAACATCTTTGAAGTACCATATAGAATTTAAACTCAAGGAAACAGAACTTAAGGAAACGAAGTTAAAATTTCTTAAGTACTATATGAAAATTAAACTTACGGAAACAAAACTTAAAGAAACGAACCTAAAATTTCTGAAGTACCATACAGAACCTAAACTTAAAGAAACAAAATTTAAAGAAAAAAGCGTAACATTTATCAACTGCCATATGGAAATTAAACTTAAAGAAAGAAAATTAAGAAAAACGAACCTAGCATTTCTTAAGTACCCTATGGAAGTTAAACTTAAGGAAACTAATCTTACAGAAGCAATTTTAACATCTTTGAAGTAACATATAGAATTTAAACTCAAGGAAACAGAACTAAAGGAAACAAAGTTAAAATTTCTTAAGCACTATATGGAAATTAAACTTAAGGGAACAAAACTTAAGGAAAAAAGTAACAAATTTCTCAATTGCCATATGGAAATTAAACTTAAAAAAAGAACACTTAATAAAATGAAACTAGCATTTCTTAAGTACCATATAAAAGTTAAACTTAAGGAAACAAATCTTAAGGAAACAAACTTAACATCTATCAAGCACCATATAGAATTTAAACTCAAGGAAACAGAACTTAAGGAAACAAAGTTAAAACTTACTTCGTTTACGAAGTAAAACGAAGTACTATGTGGAAATTAAACTTAAGAAAACAAAACTTAAAGAAACGAACCTAACATTTCTGAAGTATCATATGAAAATTAAACTTAAGGAAACAAATCTTAAACAAACAAGTGGCAAATTTCTCAATTGCCAAATGGAAATTAAATTTAAAGAAAGAAAACTTAAAGAAACGAACCTAACATTTTTCAGTACCATATGGAAGTTAAACTTAGGGAAAAAAACCATAAAGAAAAAAACTTTACATCTCTGAAGTACCATATAGAATTTAAACTGAAGGAAATAGAACTTAAGGAAACGAAATGAAAATTTCTTAAGTACGATATGGAAATTAAACTTAGGGAAACAAAACTTAAAGAAACGAACCTAATATTTCTGAAGTACCATATGGAAACTAAACTTAACGAAACAAAATTTAAAGAAAAAAGCGTAACATTTATCAATTGCCATATGGAAATTAAACTTAAAGAAAGAAAACATAGAGAAACGAACCTAACATTTCTTAAGTACCCTATGGAAGTTAAACTTAAGGAAACAAATTTTAAAGAAACAAACTTAACATCTCTGAAGTACCATATAGGATTTAAACTCAAGGAAACAGAACTAAAGGAAACGAAGTTAAAATTTCTTAAGCACTATATGGAAATTAAACTTAAGGGAACAAAACTTAAAGAAACAAGCAAAAAATTTCTCAATTGTTATATGGAAATCAAACTTAAACAAAGAAACCTGAATGAAACGAGCCTAACATTTCTTAAGTACCATATGGAAGTTAAACTTAAGGAAACAAATCTTAAAGAAACAAACTGAACATCTCTGAAGTACCATATAGAATTTAAACTCAAGGCAACAGAATTTAAGGAAACAAAGTTAAAATTTCTGAAGTACTATATGGAAATTAAACTTAAGGAAACAAAACTTAAAGAAACGAACCTAACATTTCTGAAGAACCATATGGAAAATAAACATAAGGAAACAAAATTTATAGAAACAAGAAAAAAATTCTCAATTGCGATATAGAAATTAAACTTAATGAAAGAAAATTTAAAGAAACGCACCTAAAATTTCTTAAGTATCATATGGAAGTCAAACTTAAGAAAACTCTTCCCAAAGAAACAAACTGAACATTTGTGAAGTACCATATAAAACTTAAACTAAAGAAAAGAACACGTAAAGAAACGAAGTAAAAATTTCTTAAGTACTAAATAGAAGTTAAACTTAAGGAAACAAAACTTAACGAAACGAACCTAACATTTCTGAAGTAAAATATGGAAATTAGACTTAAAGAAACAAATTTTAAAGAAACAAGCGTAAAATTTCTCTATTGCCATGTGGAAATTAAATTTAAAGAAATAAAACTTAAAGAAACGAACTTAACATTTCTTAAGTACCGTATGGAGGTTAGACTTAATTAAACAAATCTTAAAGAAACAAACTTAACATCTCTGAACTACCATATAGAATTTAAACTCAAGGAAACGAAGTTAAAATTTCTTAATTACTATATGGAAATTAAACTTAAGGAAACAAAACTTAAAGAAAGGAACCGAACATTTCTGAAGTACCATATGGAAACTAAACTTAAAGAAACAAGATTTAAAGAAAAAATCGTAACATTAATCAATTGCCATATGGAAATTAAACTTGAAGAAAGAAAATTTAGAAAAACGAACCTAGCATTTCTTAAGTACCCTATGGAAGTTAAACTTAAGGAAACAAATCTTACAGAAGCAATTTTAACATCTTTGAAGTACCATATAGAATTTAAACTCAAGGAAACAGAACTAAATGAAACGAAGTTAAAATTTCTTAAGCACTATATGGAAATTAAACTTAATGGAACAAAACTTAAAGAAACAAGCCAAAAATTTCTCAATTGCCATATGGAAATTAAACTTAAAGAAAGAAAACTTAATAAAATGAACCTAATATTTCTGAAGTACCATATGGAAACTAAACCTAACGAAACAGAATTTAAAGAAAAAAGCGTAACATTTGTCAATTGCCATATGGAAATTAAACTTAAAGAAAGAAAACATAGAGAAACGAACCTAACATTTCTTAAGTATCATATGGAAGTTTACCTTAAGGAAACAAATCTTAAAGAAACAAACTTAACATCTCTGAAGCACCATATAGAATTTAAACTCAAGGAAACAGAACTTAAGGAAACAAATTTAAAATTTAATTCATTTACGAAGTGAAACGAAGTACTATGTAGAAATTAAACTTAAGAAAACAAAACTTAAAGAAACGAACCTAACATTTCTGAAGTACCATATGAAAATTAAACTTAAGGAAAGAAATCTTAAAGAAACAAGCGTCAAATTTCTCAATTGCCAAATAGAAATTAAACTTAAAGAAAGAATACTTAAAAAAAAATTAACCTAACATTTTTAAGTACCATATGGAAGTTAAACTTAGGGAAAAAAACCTTAAAGAAACAAACTTAACATCTTTGAAGTACTATATAGAATTTAAACTCAAGGAAACAGAACTTAAGGAAACGAAGTTAAAATTTCTATATGGAAAAAGTACTATATGGAAATTAAACTTAAGACAACAAAACTTACAGAAACGAACCTAACATTTCTGAAGTACCATATGGAAACTAAACTTATAGAAACGAACCTAACATTTCTGAAGTACCATATGGAAACTAAACTTAAAGAAACAAAATTTAAAGAAAAAAGCGTAACATTTATCAATTGCCATATGGAAATTAAACTTAAAGAAATAAAATGAATAAAAACGAACCTAGCGTTTCTTAGATACCCTATGGAAGTTAAACTTAAGGAAACAAATCTTACAGAAGCAATTTTAACATCTTTGAAGTACCATATAGAATTTAAACTCAAGGAAACAAAGTTAAAATTTCTTAAGCACTATATGGAAATTGAACTTAAAGGAACAAAACTTAAAGAAACAAGCAAAAAATTTCTCAATTAATATATGAAATTTAAACTTAAAGAAAGAGAACTTATTGAAACGAACCTAACATTTCTTAAGTACCATATGGAAGTTAAACTTAAGGAAACAAATCTTAAAGAAACAAACTTAACATCTCTGAAGTACCATATAGAATTTAAACTCAAGGATACAGAACTTAAGGAAACAAAGTTAAAATGTCTGAAGTACTATATGGAAACTAAGCTTAAGGAAACAAAACTTAAAGAAATGAACCTAACATTTCTTACGAACCATATGGAAAATAAACATAAGGAAACAAAATTTAAAGAAACATGAAAAAAGTACTAAATTTCCATATAGAAATTAAACTTCATGAAAGAAAATTTAAAGAAACGGACCTAAAATTTCTTAAGTACCATGTAGAAGTCAAACTTAAGGAAACTTATCTCAAAGAAATAAACTTAACATTTGTGAAGTACCATATAGAAATTAAACTAAAGAAAACAACATGCAAAGAAACGAAGTAAACATTTCTTAAGTACTAAATAAAAGTTAAACTTAAGGAAACAAAACTTAACGAAACGAACCTAACATTTCTGAAGTACCATATGGAAATTAGACTTAAGGAAACAAATCTTACAGAAACAAGCGTAAATTTCTCAATTGCCATGTGGAAATTATATTTAAAGAAAGAAAACTTAAAGAAAGAAAACTTAAAGAAACAAACTTAACATCTCTGAAGTACCATATAGAATTTAAACTGAAGGAAACAGTACTTTATGGAAATTAAACTTAAGGAAACAAAACTTAAAGAAACGAACTTAATATTTCTTAAGAACCATTTGGAAAAATTTTCAAATTTTACTATTTTATCAGCATCTTTTTTTTCATTTCCTTTTTATTGTAACTTTTGGTCCAAACATCGGTTTGGGTCTTCAGTCACGTTTGAATGTTAGTATTTACTACGGCACTGATAAGGTGACATATCCATAGAACTAATCCTGTCCAGTATAAAAAAAATCTATGAAATATCCCTCTCCCTTATAATTATTTGCTATAGACTGGACGGTATATATGTCAAGACAGGTAATTTATGTCCCCAAAATATAGAGTTAACCTTCCCGGAAGGCTTTTATCTACAAATAAATTATCATTTTCTTACAAACTCTATGCGGAAGCATTCGTTTCATCCGAATCAGCCGAATGCCAGAAACTTTTCTTTCTACGCATAATATTTCCCCTTTTAAAACTAACTTTACTTGGGATATCTACTACATAAAAATGCCTTCAGACAAAAGGTCACATATATCAAACCAATTCCATAGCCGGAATTCAAGTTCACCTATCCTGATCACAAAAAAACTAATCGAAAGGTTTTCCAGCAATCTTTGACAAAAAACTCTCATTGGAAAGCGATGCCCTGAAAGAGGAAATTAAATCCATTAAGAAAAGTATGGTTGACACAGAAAGCAGGCTTTTATCTCAATCCACTTTGCTGGAAAATAGACAAAATGATGTTTCAGAAAGGCTTTCTAATACGACTGAAGCAATAATTGAACTGAGAAACACTTTCAGCCAGAAAATGAAAGCACTGGAGGAATCACAAATTTATAGTGTAAGTAAGTAAATTGCTTTTGAATTTTAAGTGTTTCATATTCTTGGATAAGTCTAGTAGTAGGCTATTTTATTGTATTAGTCCTGCTTTGGCTGTCCTAAACAAAAATCATTAACAAATCATGTCTTCATTATGGTTTTCTCATGTCAAGTTGGTAAAGCTAAAACAAATTTTGGTTCGCAATATTTGACTTCTCATAAAAAAAAAGTCCCCCTTCAAATCTTCCTGAATGGTGTTTCGAGTCAGAGGCAACGCTCCAGCGTTACCCAAAGAAAACAGTCATAATTCTTCATTTTTTTTCTTTTTCAGAGCCACTTCATTCGGAATGGGTGGTCGATGGAACTTCGGAAGCAGTTCATGCGATTGGAAATTGGAAGTTCTATTGCTCTTTTTAAGGGTCAAAAGCTATTTGAGGGCAGCCAATCTCCTCTCTTGCCCATTTTTGCCACTTGCCCCTCTCCGTTACCTCCAAAGATATTTGATCGAAATTTTAGATAGAAATTTTGTTCATAATGGTCAAGAGGTCCAACAAATATCCTTCAGGGGATGACGTGACCCCTTAAGGTCCTGTGGCAAGAGCCGTAGATAATATAAATAAGCAGTTGTTTCAACACGTGTTTTGAAATCGATAAACTGGGCTTGTGGGGAATTTTGAGGGTGATGTTGAGCAAAATGAAAAAAACAGCATGTGCCTTAAGTTTATCAAAAGGGCGTGTCTGCAATATCTTGGGAACAGCTAAGGGTATTAAGTTGAAACTTTCAGGAAATGTTCAGAGGGATATTAAACTAAATAAAAAAAACACTTTATTAATTCAGGTTGTCAAAAGGACGTATCAGCAATATCTTTTGATTAAGGATATTAAGTTGAAAATTCCAGGGAGTTTTGACAGGGATGGTAAACTAAGGAATTTGTGGCTTGTTAATGGATGTGCGCCAGAGACGTAAGGCAATGACATTAAAGCAAACTTTTTACCACGAAACTATAGGAAAGTAATCTCTCTTTTCCTGTTTTGTAAAATTTTTATTGATATATTTCCACCAGTGAACAGAAAAATTATTGCTAGCAGTTTTAGTAAGAGCATTTAACAGTTCGAAACATTGTTGGACGAAATTGAAGACGGACTGAGCAAGAATTTCAAAATGTTTAAAAATAATGCTTTATTATTTAAAAATTTATTTTAAAATAATAACTTTTTAACTTCATATATACCCGTGGATGACTTTTAGTGTTTTATTTTATGTTTTATTTACTGATTATTACTTTCAAACACTGTTTTAAATCTCTGCTTATATTTAAATGTCTCATTTTTTTATATTTTCCACTCAATTAATTTGATCTTGCGAAATGTTAGTAACACATCTGTTAGAGCTAATAGATATTTGTTAGTAATTCATTGAAGAGAAACTAATTACGTGATTAAAAGATGATTGAGTATTAATTAATTAATCAATTGTTAGTAATTAATGTGACAGTGGAAATAGGCCTAATATTGTCGGAATATTATTGATTTTGTGCCACAAGCGATTGGTGAATTTAAAGCATAATATAAGACTTAAATGCACATTTTTAGTGATTACACGAAATCCTCTAATTTGCTTCCCTCTCATTCTAATATTAGAGTTGGCAGAGCATAATTGGCACATCTCTAACCATTTTTTATTAGATTATCCCTAATTTATGCCCGTGACTAGGAACGTTCCAGCCATATAACGGTGGATAGAGCCCACCCTTGGGCAACAAGCGTCTAGAATTCCGAAAAATCACATTCAGAAGAAATAAACAACTTTCAGGAATCAGGTAACTAATAATTACACTTGGAAGTTTCAATTTCAGTGGCTTCAATTGTGGAGCATGTTTTGCCCCCCAAGAGAGCATGGAGAGCATGTCGTGAGGTCAAATGGATAAGGGATATGTACCCCCTTAGAATTTTTTACCTCTCACTGGATTTTGAAAAATAACTTTTTACGGTGATTTCATTGAGAATTAAAAAAAGCACAAATTCGTACCCCCCCCCCCCATATTTTGAAAAATATATTTTTTCCTTCATTTCATTTGGGTGAATAGACGCCACTGATAAGTTTACAAAAGTTTAGGATGGACAAAAGGGTATTTTGCCAAATCTATGGGGGAGTGTAATTTTGTTTTCCTTGATTTTTTTTTCAATGGGAAGGCCAAAGAAAGGTATTATTCAATAAAAAAACTAAAAAAGTTATTTTTACAAAACCTAGGGGGACAAAAAATCTAGGAGGGAAATCCCTCCTTCCCCTGCTTCCCAATTAACGACCGTGTATACACTGGGTAATAAAAATAAGGACATTAGAGACCAGAAATCTAGGCCCAATATCTAAAATATAAAAAATATAGATAGGAGGTAAAAATTAAAGCTACTTATTCTATATGTTTTGATTTTTATTTGTTTCTTATTTAAATATGCGTTGATGTTAAGATGAGCTAACTAAATGCAAATTAAAATAATTAAAATATTGAAAATTTAAAAACATTTTCTTCGTCTGTCGTTTGAATATACTACTTTATAAAAACTACTTAGAGGCCCTCCAAGCTTGGTAGCCCCTTGACTGCACCCTGGCTGTGCAATTAACTCTTGATTCAAGAGTATTTCTTTTAGTTGTGACACAAAAACTATGTCATAAAAAAATCAACTTTTAATGTAAGTAAATATACTTTCTTAAAACATTCTCAAGATCCAAAGTTTTTCCGTAAATCTTTTTTTTACATAATAGCATTCGTGAATTTTTCCTTCGGCATATAATGCAAGCTGACAAGAGACTGAAATTCCACTTTAGTATGTAAACATACTTTTATAAAATCAAACAGTTCGTGGTAACGAACTGTAAGTAAGGAGCGACCCGGCTCAATGGTAACCGAAACTCTAGAAAACGGGATTTTGATACCAATAGATACATCAAAAGAATCAGATTTTAATTCTGATTTCAAATACATAAGTTTCATCAAGTTTAGTCTTACACATCAAAAGTTACGCGGCTGAGAAAATTTGGCTGATTTTCGAAAAAAGGGGAAAAGACCCCCTAAAAATTATAGAACCTTAATAAAAATCACACCATCATATTCAGCGTATCAGAAAACCATACTGTAGAGGTTTCAAGTTCCTATCTACAAAAATGTGGAATTTTCCATTTTTTGCCAGAAGAAAGATCACGGATGCGTGTTTATTTGTTTGTTTGTTTTTTTTTGTGTTTTTTTTTCCCAGGGGTGATCGTATCGACCCAGTGGTCCTAGAAAATCGTGGGAGGGCTCATTGGAACGGAAATTAAAAGTTATAGTGCCCTTTTAAAGTGACCAAAAAAAATGGAGGGAAACTAGGCCCCCTCCCAGGCTCATTTTTTTCCCAAAGTCACCCGATCAAAATTTTGAGATAGCCATTTTGCTCAACATGTTCGAAAAAATTATAAAAATGTCTTTTAGGATGACTTGATCCCCCAAAGGCCCCAGGGGGAGGGCTGAAAGTTATGAACTTTACTCCATGTTAACATATAGCATTGGTTATTGGGAAGTATACAGCCTTTTTCAGCGGAGATTTTTTCTGGTAGGTGGGGGCCGGAGAGGGTCGGGGGCTATATGGATAGATCTTTCCATGAAGGAAGTTTTCATGGGGAAAGGGGTATTGCTATGAAGGGGGCGCCGGATTTCCCAGCATTATTAAAGAAAAAGATCAGGAATTAAATAAAAAAAAACAAGTGTTTCAACTGATCAACTGATTGTGATTAAGAGGTCATTTTTAAAGAACTGGAAAAAAAATTAGAACTAAAGTTTAAAGAGCAGGGTATTGACTAGGGGGCGAACCCCCTAATATACGTGTTAAAAATTTATGAATATAGAAGTTCGTTACGTAAGTTAATTCTAAGTTACGTATATTTATTACTAATAAAAACGTTCGTAAATAAAATTAAACAAGTTTCGAGAAAGCCATTTAACCAAATATAATATGCAAATCTTGTTTTAATTATTCATGTACGGTGAGCCAAAATCAAAACCTGCATTAATTCAAAAACGTTCAAAAATTAAATTAAAAAAACAAGTTTTTTTAACTGAAAGTAAGGAACGACGTTAAAACTTAAAACGAACAGAAATTATTCCGTATATGAAGGAGGCTGTCCCCTCTCAACGCCTCGCTCTTTACGCTAAAGTTTGACTTTCTCACAACTCTATTTTTTTAAACAATAAAAAAACTTTAGCGTAAAGAGCGAGGCGTTGAGGAGGGGACAGCCCCTTCATATACGGAATAATTTCTGTTCGTTTTAAGTTTTAACGTCGTTCCTTACTTTCAGTTAAAAAAACTTGTTTTTTTTATTTAATTTTCACAAGATCGACAGGTTTGTAAATAGCCTGCGTTCTTTCTCCATATCAATATCGTAAAATATACGCATGAGTGAAATTTTATAAATATTTTTTATAACATTTATCTATTTTTTTTATTTATTCGTTTTTTTTTGTTTTTTTTAACTGCTCAATAGCATTGACAATGATAAGTTTAATCCCCGAAGCCGCGCCACGCCGACATGACGGTGGCGAATATGTGATTTAGTATCGGCGGCGGCGCGCCGCCAGGCGCGCCGAAATTTTTTTGGTGGCGCGCCGCCGATTTTAGACCGGCGGCGCGCCACAGCGCGCCGATTTTTCTGATTAAAAATAATAATAAAAATTCCACTTCACCAAGCACGTTCAACCTCGATTTTAGTAAGGATTTTTAAATGGTTGGCTAAAAACATGCAGGAACAACATGACAAAACAGGAATTTGTTGGGCCGTGCGGAAAGTGTTTATGTTCACCATCGATCAGACCAAGTAGAATTCTCATTTTTAGTCACTAGACCCAGGGAAACCTATGTTGTGTTTATGTTTAACATCGCTTTGTTCCTATAAAATCCCGTGTTTAGTTATTTCCTTCTTGTTAATGATTTGGGCTAATGTGTGTATAACTTTCAAAGTTTGAAGTTCAAACATCTCATATTCATCAAATACATACGAAAAGGAAGTGAAAAAAAAACAAATAACATCATCGAAAAAAAATTGTATACAAGTCAGATACCATGGCTTAACAACACCAACAATTTTAAATCAGCGGTTACATCACTTCAGTTACAATTGATGTAACAAAAGTGAGTTTGTTCACTCTGCCTGGAGCCATTGATCTTTTTGCAGTCACTATCAGTCCTGTCGTGCTAAAAAGCCGTTTAGCTGGGACACTTGTAGCCGGTACAGCCAGAACTTTACGAGCGTAAACTGCCACTCGCGGGATCTGATACTAGTATTGGACATTGGGGTCCCACAGAATGCCGCAAATGGGCTTCTTCTTTGTATCTGCTGAAATAAGTTGTTTTTATAAGGGAGAACACACCTGCACCTTTACCATAGGGCTCCTGCGCTCTACACTACAGGAGGAACTAAACTGCACCTTTACCCTCTTTTCTTATCAACACGGAATAACCCTCCAAAATTCTTTCCTGAAAGAAGTGGTCAAGTTATGAGGTTTCAAGTCAAAGTTTAAGGCTACTTCAACTTCTGTGTGCTCTGCTAAGTGTGCAAACAAAAATGCAATTCATTTCTATAGATATATTTCTATACTAGCTCTAGATAATCTACCAAGCGGGAAACTACCACAAATCAGCATCGATAAATAAATGAAACCCAAAACGAACAGAAATTATAATAAATAACCAAGTCAAACTCACAGAAATTAACATAAGAAATTAACGAGCAGAAATTAACATAACTTGGGCTCAAAACCCCTATGGCTTCCCAAGGCCAGAACATAATTTGCACTTTACTAAAAAAATATAAATGTTTTTACTTTTATAGCTTTAATAAATCAAATAATATTAGCATGTTAATTACTAAATATCAGTATATGTTTATTAAACTGACAATGCATATTCATTTGTATTTTTTTTCATTAAAGTGCAAATTATGTTTTGGCATTGGGAAGGCATAGGGGTTTTGAGCCAAACTTATGTTAATTTTTGCTCGTTTTGAGTTTGACTCGGTTATTTATTGTAATTTCTGTTCGTTTTGGGGTTCATTTATTTATTGATGCTGATTTGTGCTAGTTTCCCGTTTGGTAGATTATTTGATTTTAATTTTGCTCATTTTTTTGTTTAATGGAGTTCTTTACTTTTCTTTGAAAAACTTATTTTGTGGAAACAGTTTTTTTTTAATTAATTTCTGTTCGTTTAATATTGACATAGTCTTTTCAGGGAAAAAGAAAATTATACTTTAAATCTTTTCGTTTTTTTAAGAATTTATAGTTTGGCCTGCTATTTGTATGCTGGAAAAAAATTTCAGCAACTTTTAACAACATAGACCCTTTTAAAAATCTGGACTCAAATAGTAGTGTTTAATTTAGTTTCATACCTCCTCTAGTTGATCTGAAATGGAAAAGTTGATAACATTCGCAAAAAATTTTGTTTACTTTCTTTGATAGCTTGGATACACTTACGCTATTTTGATTTAGTTAAATTTTAAGAGCAGAAGAAGCCCCGAAAGTTTGAGCATAATACCCTCAGTCGTTCTTAGGATATTGCTGAGATGCATTACTGGTAATTAGAATTAACACAGTGCATTTTTATTTAATCTTAAACAAACATTTATTTTTAAAAATAACGGCAAATGGAAGGGTGGGCGGGGTAGGGGGATTAGTTTACCTTCAATCACTTTCGACTTTTAAGAAGGACATCAGCCCTTTCTATTTTCAATCGAATGAGCCCTTTTTGAAGTTTCTACGACAACTCCTTCTATACGATGTGTCCTGGTCTAAACAACAACAACAACAAAAAAAAATTATACATTATACCCACATCGATCTCTACTATAAAAATGTCACGCATTCCAAACAGTTGTTATTATTAAACAGGTCACTATGCCTTTTTATTTTAAAACGAAAGATCCCTTTTTGAGTTTCCACAGCAGTGTGTCCTATAAACATCGTGTATGCCCCCAGGGCCAAAGGTGCAAACATTATCCCAATTGTTGATAAGATGGTTTTTAATGTCTAAGCCCTAAATATTATAACACCTAACTGCGTGAAAAAAAATTTCCGCCTAAAAATTTCTGTTAGCTGTACCTCGGATCGTGGTAGGCATGAGCGAAGTGTTGGCTGTCTTCCAATCATTTTAGACTATTAAAATGGGCACAAGCCACTCCAATCTCTAATTGAATGAGCCCTTTGGAAGTTTCTACAACAACTTCTTCGATATGAAGTGCCCTGGTCTAAAAGAAAAATTAATAAATAATACATTGTGCCAACATCGTTCTTATACACCCCTAGGGCATAACTTAAAACCCTTGCCCTAAGGGTTGTGGGGGAGTAATCTCCTCAAAAAACATATTTTCTCTCTGGAAATCAGTTACTCTGAACAAAATGGCTACCTTAAAATTTTGATAGGATGTGTTTGGGGAAATGGTGGGCGTAGAAGGGGTGTTAGTTGCCTTCTAATCACTTTTGACTATTAAAAAGGGCACTAGCCATTCCAATTTCCAATCGAATCAGTCATTTTCGAAGTTTCTACGACAACTCCTTCGATACGAATTGCCCTGGTATGGAAAAAAAACAAAAATAAATGAATACTACATTGTGCCAAGATTGTTGTTTACTTAGGCAGCTCGATTGCGCTGCCTATGATAACATCCTGAATTGCCTAATCCTCTTTTCATCCGAAAAATCAGAAAGAAAAATGAACAGAATTTTAAAGTGGAAGGTAGAATTTTTGTTTCAAGAAAAATTTCTTCTTCTCCTTCCTACGAACCGATATACATGGCGAGCAGTATTTATCTTTAAGAAACAGAGTAACCGGGATGACGGTTGAAGCCCGGATGTCGATACCAATAACCAAAAACTAGAAAAAACACGGCGGCGTATTAGTGACGCCGCCGCCGACCGACGCCGCGGTGGCGTCTGCGCGCGGAAGCAAGCTCGGCGGCGCGCCACCGTTTTGTTTTCGGCGGCACGCCGCCGACATTTAGGTGCGGCGTCGGGGTCTAGATAAGTTATAACAAATTTTACCAGTTTTTAAAACTGGCCAATAAAATAATGCCAATTTGAATTCTGGCCAATAAAATAATGGCCAATTACTGAATTCAACCAAAAATTAAACTACTGCTGAAACTTCTGCTTTCGTAAAAGCTTCGATACGTGGTTTTCCCATGTAATTAAGTAAAAAAACAAGCTTTTTCAACTGATTGAAAGTGTCAACAGAAATTTTTCAACAGAAAATTGTAATTGAAAGAGTGCGTTGTTTTACGAAATTAAATTGAAAAAAAAAGTTTTTCAACTGAAAGTAAGGAGCTTACTCTAATAGCTTACTCTTCACGCTAAAGTTTGACTTGTTGTTCCGATTATTTAAGAAATGACTCCTTAAACACAAGGGCCGTTTAGTTGGAATAATAAGCTTTTTCAATAGTTATAACAAAAAACTTAGGATGAAGAGCGAGCTATTGAGGAAGATGTAATCCTCCTCGCATACGTAATAATTTCTGTTCGTTTCAAACTTGAATGTTGCTCCTTACTTTCAGTCGAAAAAAATGTTTTTTATTTAATTTCTAATCGTTTTTTAATTAATGCCGTGAAATCCTACTTATCCTCTATAGAAAATTCTATTCCCAGCGAAAAATTCCTCCATAAAAATATCCTCCCGCGCACCCCACCCCACGTCATATAAAACTTCTCCGAAAAATGTTTATATACTTCCCAATAACCATATACAAATAATAGGCAAAGTCCATAGCTTGCAGCCCTTCCCCCTGGGACTGTGGGGTTCAAGTCATCCTTAAAGACATAGTTATTAGATCTTCCAACCATGCTGAACAAAATCTCAAAATTTGGGTCGGGCGAATTGGGGATAAGGGGTGTCAGAGGGGGGGGGCTAGCTGCCCTCCTATATTTTTGGTCACTTAAAAAGGGTACTAGAACTCTTGAATTTCGATCAAATGACTCTTCTCCTGATCTTCTAGGATAACTGGTTAAAAATGATCACACATGGGGAAAACAAAAACAAACTAACAAATAAACACGCATCCATGATCATTCTGCTGACAAAAAGTGCAAATTCCACATTTTTGTATATAGGAGCCTGAAACCTCTACAGCAGGGTTCTCTGATATTCTGAATCTGATGGTTTAATTTTCAATAATATCGCTTCATTGTTTGGGGGTGTTTATCCCCTTCTTTCAACAATTGGGGAAATTGTCTCAGGCTCGTAACGTTTTGGGTAGCATTAAACTTGCTGAATTTTATGCATTACGAATAAGCATAGAAACTCGATTCTTTTGATGTGTCTATTGTTATCAAGACTCTTTTTTTATCGGTTACTATTGAGCCACATCGCTCCTTATTTACAGTTGACCAGCATGAACTGTTTGATTTTGATTCTGTATAAAACAAATTCGACATATACACTGAATGGATTTGCTTCCATTTGACTTTCATGAGATTCCACAGTTTGTGTATGTTACTTACGCAAGGAACAAAAGAAAGGCAATTGGAGTGTATACATTTTTTTTGTAAATTAAACAAAAACAAGTTTTTTTTAACTGAAAGTAAGGAACGACGTTAAAACTTAAAACGAACAGAAATTATTCCGTATATGAAAGGGGCTGTCCTATCCTCCACGCCTCGCTCTTTACGCTAAAGTTTTTTTTATAATTTAAAAAAAATTGATTTGTGAAAAAGTAAAACTTTAGCGTAAAGAGCGAGGCGTTGAGGATGGGACAGCCCCTTTCATATTCGAAATAATTTCTATTCGTTTTAAGTTTTAACGTCGCTCCTTACTTTCAGTTAAAAAAAGACTTACTTTTTTTTATTTAATTTTTTAACGTTTTTGAATTAATACAGGTTTTGATTTTGGCTCACAGTACATGAATAAATAAAACAAAATTTGCATATTAATTTTACTTTTATTTGGTTAAATGGCTTTCTCGAAACTTGTTTAATTTTATTTACGAACGTTTTTACTAGTAGTAAATTTACGTAACTTACGTAACACACTTCTACATTCATATATTTTTAATACGTATATTAGGGGGTTCGCCCCCTAGTCAATACCTTGCTCTTTAAGCTAAAGTTCGAATTTTGTTCCAATTCTTTAAAAATGACCCCTTAATCAAAGAGGCCGTTAATTAAATAGCTCTTATGAAAGTACTAAAACATCTTTGGCTTAAAGAGCGAGGTATTGACTAGGGGCTGAACCCAATCAAATACGTAATATTTTCTGTGAAATCCGTTAAATGCTGTGAAATCCGGGGCCCCCTTCATAGCAATGTCCCTTCCTCCATGAAAACTTCCTCAATATCCTCCCTCATAACCCCCAATACCAGAACCCCCCCTGAAAACGTCTGTATACTTCCCAATAAACAATACTATATGTTAACATTTGGTAAAGTTCATAACCTTCAGCCTTCCCCCCGGGGACTTCGGGGATTAAGTCATCCTAAGAGACATATTTCTCATATTTTCGACCATGCTGAACAAATGGCTATCACAAAATTTTGATCGGGTGACTTTGGGAAAAAATGAGCGTGGGAGGGGGCCTAGTTGCCATTTTTCTTGGCCAATTAAAAAGGGCACTAGAACTTTTAATTTCCGTTCCAATGAGCCCTCCCATAATATTCTAGGACCACTGCTTTGATAAGTTCACCCCTGGGGAAAAATACAAATAAACACGCATCCGTGATCTTTCTTTTGAAAAAAATGCAAAATTCCACATTTTTGTAGATAGGAGCTTGAAACCTCGACACTACGGCTCTCTGATACGCTGAATCTGATGGTGTGATTTGCATTAGGTTTCTATAACTTTTAGTGGGTCTTTCTTACTTTTTGCGAAAATGAGCAAAGTTTTCTCAGGCACGTAACTTTTATTGGGTAGGACTAAACTTGATGAAAATTATATATTTGAAATCAGCATTAAAATTTGATTCTTTTGATGTATCTCTTGGTATCAAAATTTTCTTTTTTAGAATTTCGGTTACTATTGAGCCGGGTCGCTCGTTACCACGAAATGTTTGATTTTATCTGTTGAATATTTTCGCAAAAAGTTTTTTTCTTCTATTTCTTCTTCCTTATTGGTTGTCTGGTATTTTCTCTTTGTGACCTTATTTATGTTACGGAAATATCATTGGCTTAAGCGACCATGAAGTAGATTACTGTTTTTCATCAATAAATCTCATTATATTAACAGCAATACACGTCCAAGAACAAATATTTAAGATCGTTGCTGGATTTAAACTAAAAAAGAATTAATGATACATCTTAGTTGCCAAGAAAGTGTCTTTAGGGCGTTTGGAAAAAATAAAAGAATGACACTTACAAGAGATTTGCACGCTGTAAAGAACAGTGTTTCCCACGTTTTGAAAAAAAATGCACCAGTTCTCCGATTAAAATTGTACCGCAAGAAAGTACTTTGTATCATCAGAACAGCAGGTTAAAAACTTCCCATAACAATAAGAAAATCTTCAATAAACTAAAACGTGGAACAGATATTTGAGTACAAAAGGAGCAAGTAAAACCTAAATGTATCGGGAAATCTGATTGTACCAAAAATTTCCAAATGTACTGCACTGTGCCAGGACCTCTAATTGTACCAAAAACGGTACAATTGTACAGCGTTGGCAACGTTGATGCTGAATTCATTAAAAGCAAGTAGAATCCAAATCTCATCTGGCATGCCTCTCCTGTCACCTATTAAAAATACTTCTCATTTTTATGTGATGTCTCAACTGGTTTGGTCCCCCTTTTCAGTTCTTACGGTGCTTTCATACAACATCATTTAACATTTCCCACTAGCATTACTTAAGACTACGCTATATTGTGTAACTTTTTGAAGCAAGGTCTTGTCCGTAACATGGCAGCATCAATTAGACTTAAGCGCTACATCGAATTTTACATTATGGAGGTCTGTATTGCGCTACAGAATAGTCAAAATAGTACAAACAAAATGGAACCTCTGGATGAGAAGTTAATAAATTTTGAAGAAAATTAATAAACTTCTTCTAGAAAGCCTTTCACGCCGTTATTACAGCACAAGACATCCTTCTGCAACAATCGTAAGATAAAGATAGAGCTTAAAAATTTATCTCCACTCTGCCTTATTAATTTTCGAATTATATACATTTATTCATATTTTATGGCCTTGAAATTGAATTTGCTTGTGTAAATAACTGTGATGAATTAATTAATTAATATTTTTAATTAATTGACTAATTAATATTAATTTCGGCTTTGAGAATTAATTAATTAATATTACTCATATTTAATTAACTAATTAATATGAATTTCGGCTTTGAGAATAAACTTGCGTCTGGCTAGTGTAAATAATTGTGACGAGCGTGATAATTTTAAACAATGATTATTATAATTATATGAATTGTCACGCCAAAGAACTTATTGTGAAAGAACTTGTTATTAATGCGTGAAAGGCAGAGGAGTACAAGCGAAACGTTTGTGTGGGGGGACAATGGGTTTTACTTTACCTGACTGGCAAGTCATTTTTACCGACTGATTTGGGTGATACTGCTTTTAAAACTACTTGATTTTTTTTTTTTTTTTTTACTGACAGAACACTGATCTTCTTTCAGTGGTTTTACGCAATATATTTATATCAGCTGATTTACAAAAAAAAAAAGATTTGAGCCAGAATATTAACTGCACTTAACGCCACTATTTTAACGGCTCATTTTTCACATACTGGCTGAAAACATTGGCGGGCGTCCCCCTCCCCACCCGCCGTGACACCCCTGGTCAAATGGTATACTTACCGTGACCTAACCGCTTAGCATCGAATTTTTTATGTAATTCAAAAGCCGTTTTCGACTTTTAGAGCGTACTGACTTCCTTCTATTGATTCCAAAATACAAGCCCATATCCACGGGAGTGTTAGGGGGTTTTAAACCAACTCCCCCCCCCCCCGGAATGTTTCTTTGACTCGTAAAAAAGTAACAAAAATTAACATAAATAAATTTTTATGCATTTTTTTAAAGGGTTTTTTTACCCCCTCTCCCCGAAAAAATTAGATACAAAATACCACTAATTTCAAATAGATATATTTTGAGAGTCAAAATTTCAACTCAGTCATTGAGACAAAATCAACGTAATTTAAATTAGAAAATATTATATATTTTTAATTGAGTTTTGATAATGGAGCAAGAGCATATTCTATAGTCGTTTCTGCTACTTAATATTTGTGATCGCTTGTCCATGTCAAGTGCAGGTCTTGAGTGACATTTCTGCTCTTGCTTACTCGCTCTTTTTTTAATTTCGTAGTTTAATTTTTTATTTACTTATTTACGTTTTTTGCAGTGTTGAACGCATAACTCTTATGTTCATTATAAAAAGGGAGGGGGGGGGGGTAAAATACATTTTTCAAAATCTGGGAAGGAGGAAACTTTGTCGTCTTTTTCAATTTGTCATTTAAAACACCAAAACGCATTTTTTTCAAAATCTAGGGGGGGGGGAAATCATGGGGAGCAATTTGAAGTTGACCAATCATGACCTTTTATCTCCAGGAAAAGATCAATCACCTGTGCCACCATAGGTATTTGATAGATCCTTGTTTGCATTTTCCTGCCTTTGGTATACCTATTTGTTAAAACATTTTGTATTCTTAGTAGTAATCAATGTTATGCTTTGCTTGAGTATATAGCAATTTCAACGTTATTTGCTTGCGTCTCTACACCTTTTCAAAGAGAGTGACTATCCCCATGCATATAGGTAATACTTCTACAGGGCATTACACCTTTTCAAAGAGAGTGAGTATAACTTGATTGGTGGCCTAATTACGTAGATACTAAAGGAAAATTGAACATTTTTTCTGATTTTGTGTGTTTTCGCAAGAAAATAGCTGGTCCTTAGCAAACTTAGTCATAGCTAGTTGAAACTCTGCATAAATATCTTCATTTTTAGCCTAATTGCGTAGGTACTAAAGGAACATTGAATATTTTTTTTTTTTTTTTTTAATCAAAGTTCAGGAAAGGACAGCCCCTAAAAATATCCTTGCATAACTGCTAGGAAAACGTTCAAATTCGGCTCGAAGGAAATATCACTTGAACAATTTGGGAGTCACCTGTGGTACCACCCGCTTTGATTGAAAACCTTGTCAACTCAGGGGACGTACAGTCCCCAATTTGATTGTCTTTTCAATTAAGTTTCATAGTCTAACCAAAGATTCTCAGTAGATCTGCGTTGTATCGAGTCTTCTGGGAGAATTCGCTAAGTGCTCCTTTATCTTTAAGACGGTTGGCTGACGCTGAGGCTTGTAAAATGTGTTGATGGTACTGAATCCCCTCAAGTGTATGTCAGAAAAAGAAAAAAAAAATCCTATCTATTTACCACAAGGCCGTACCCAGGATTTTTTTGGAGGGTGTTTTAATGAAAAAAATACAGAATTTGTTTATATACCTTTTTGTTACGTTTTTACGAGT
The DNA here is from genome assembly GCF_049724085.1 of Artemia sp. Qi Xiang Cuo. NCBI lineage: Eukaryota > Metazoa > Arthropoda > Branchiopoda > Anostraca > Artemiidae > Artemia > Artemia sp. Qi Xiang Cuo. Next base: position 43,081,333 of record NC_142813.1, on the reverse strand, counting down.
CAGACGAACATTTCGGGGGAAGGGGGGGGGAGTTAAAACCATTTAACCCCCCCTGGATATGGCCCTGATTTACCAGATGCTCTATTTCAAGTTCTAGATACAAAATCTGATTGTTCATCTTGTAAAAACTTTAAAGCCATAATGAAACCACAACACTTTTTGTGCAGACTCTCTCTTTCTCTGTGGTTGGGCCTTTAGGCAGTTCGAGACCCATCTGGTAGTCTGACTTTCTGCTATTGACTTTTGGTTCTTGTATAATTTTTTTGGGGGTGAAGGTGTCCTCGTATCCGTAAATAAACCGTTTTTCGGACGTCTCGTAACCAGAGGAAATTGACCACAGCTAATCAAAACACGCATTTTGGATACAGATGTCCATTTAAAGAAGTCTTCACTGTATCCAGTTCATAGCTGGTATTCATTTTTAGAAAAAGTTTGTTCAGCCCCTCCAAAAAAGGAAAAATGGTCGCTAAATAGTAGTATGCTTCGTCTGGATTTGTGTGCGCACCTAGGAATTACCATGCTATTTGCGTACACCACTGGGACCATGCTATTGGCGTACGGCCATAGGACCATGTTATTTGCGGAGACATATAGGAATTTCAACGTTATTCTATAGAAGCTCTTCACCTTTTCAAAGAGAGTGAGTATAACTTGATTGGTGATTGGGACTTGAATAAAAGGAATAGTTTTCTTTACAATTCATATTAGTAAGAGAATTGAATTCAAAGAGAATAGCTTATTTGAGAGGGTATTAGTAGAGGAAAAATAAGTGGTGCATTTACATTATTGGAGATTCATCATGGAGCTGACAACAGCAGCAACGATATACGAGTACCAAATATGGCTCTGGAAATAACCGCTGGTTGTAGACTATGCCTTTAATGGGACACTATGTATGCTAGATACATGATATCATTAAGAAAATTTAATCCGCACGAGCAGCTATATTTTGCTGGAAAAGTTAATAGTCACCAAATAAACAGACTTAGTTCAGTATTTGATGTCCCATCAAAAAATATTGGCGAGAATGAAAAGCATTAATGATTATCATTGCGATTATGTTCAATAGAATTGTTTCTAAATCATTGGCTTTTTTTTTATTCCTATAGTAGACTAGCGTATATTTTTTTTAGAGTACAAAAAAAAATTCTGATTATTCTGTAGTTGATTTTTGGCGAGTTAGGAATCTAAAAAAATTTAAATATTTGAGAAAGAGTGAATCCTTAATAATCTGATGATAATGAAAAGCGTGTGATTCTAGACACCATTTTTATAAATCTGTTCCTTGAAAGAAAAAGTTTTTCTCGAGGACTGATTGTAAATATAATGAAAACGGATTCTCCATCATTAGACTATTGTATGAAACTTTTACGTCGTGGTCCAAATGCATTTACACAATTTATTGATATATCAGTCACGAAACAACAAAATGATATCGTGGATATACTTTTTAACATTATCTTCGAAATTTGGGATTTTTCTCAAAAAAAAGATGGCGCTCAAAGACGATTTGTTCCTCTCCCTCGCTATATTAGACAATTTTTGTTGCTTCCAGCTCAGTTTCATTGTGACAGCGAGAATGACATCACATGACAAAATGTTCCATACATGTCCGTTATGTATGTACACACAGGGCAGCTGGTCATCATGTGAGAATTGCACAATGATTAATGAGTAGGATGAAAAATGTGGATTATGAAACCCGAATAAGTTTTATAGAAGATATACCGTACAAATTCAAGGTTATAATTCTTGTCTTGAAGAGATGTGTGACTTTCACCCTAGAGGACACCTATACTCCAATTGTCACTATGATAAATGTAATCAGTGGTAGAGTACATATCCCGGTATGATTGGAAAGAATCCTAACCGTGATTTTAGTCTATTGCTACGAGATTGGTATCGTCGTGGTTTTAGATTATTATTGGAGGAGGAACCGGGTAAACGATTTAACTGTTGGAACAACAAAAGAATATGGTTTCTAAGTTATTTTTGTGAAGATAATGTGTGTTTTGATTACAAGCCCACTGATTTTTATTTGGCTGTGACGGAATGTGATTCGACACTCGAGGATACTGTTTGTGAAATTGCTTCAAATAAGCAAATTTAAACATGTGAATTCTGTAGAATGAATGAAAATAGTATCATTGACTACAAAGAGATATGACAAGAGTGAAGTCACGCTCTACTGTAGAAAATGTGACCCTGACATTGCAGTACATCAGGATCATTACACTGTTAATTCAGATAATCTACTTTCACTAGTTGTTGTCGACAAATAGCTATTATTGGATGAAAGATAAAAAGCAGAAAAGTCGTTTTATAATGTATATAATTTTTTTTTTTTTAATAAACAATTTAACATACATCTTTATAGAATTTTATTATTAGGGCACTAAAATCAATATCAAATAAATTTGTAAGTATATTATCCACTAGAAAGTCGTTCAATCGAGGTTAGTCAACGTAGGTGTCGAGAAACTGCTTTTAGTTGCAGCCAATACATGTGAACATGAAAAAGAGTATTTAATCAAAACCACATGTCATATTTGGTAAATACTGTACTCTTCGTTTATTTTATATATTGTCTTCCCCACTACTTTCAATAAAGATGCTGATATATGGAGTGTAGAATTTATACGGTATGCCAGGAGGATCGAAAAATTCAATATTCTTCGCTGTTTGAAAATTGCATAGCCAATGACCGGTCTTCAAAGTCAATGAACTCCTATTAACAATGATTAGGACATTGTTAACGCTTGGAATTTTTTCAATTAAATCCGAAGCTATGCAATAGGACTTATTCAGAGATATACATAGATCTAGCCTAAATACACTGATTATTTGGTTTGTGTTCGGGGTGCTGGTTTTAGTAGAACACTACCTTTGGGTGTGATTTCCCAATAGGTTTCAAATTGACTCAGTGATATTAGCGTGATACTCTCAGTCAGAGCATCGGCAAATGTACACTCTAAACGTACATTCCCTGTTCGTACTGTTCGACGTGGAGAATTGCCGATGTGATAATGACATTTGCATCGGGTGCTGCAGGAAGTGTTTTTCTCAGAATGAAAGTCGTTGGTGTCATCTGAAGCTTTATGTAAATCTTGATATTGTAGTGTAGCCATTGGGATATATTGAGTATCTTGTGATTTAATTTTCCAACCAGATGATACTCTTGAGTCACTGCTGTAGTCGACTTACCATCAGTATCAACACCTGTTCGATATTCATACCCTAATGATTGTTCTCTCAACTCTTTCTATGCCTTTGGCGTCATCATCATAAATTGTATGTAGCTTGCATAGTTTGATAAATTATTGCTAGTGCTCACCAATGTTCCATAAATAAATGCATTAATTTGTTTAAATAGGTTGTGTAGAATACAATTTTCATCGGAGAGACCATCGCCGGCATTTGGAGTTGTATTATCAGACGTTTTCTTCACCACCACATTTAAATCAATAAACGCTGATAACAAATCAATAAAATATTCTTCATTGTAAAATATTTTAAAGTATACATTTTACTAGAGGGGTTGTCGAGGATGAAACTGTTCATAGTAGCAATACTTGACACTGACATCAATATTTTCAGCATTGAATAGATTCAATGAAGAACTAATTGATGGATATGAATCCTTTTGGGGGAGATAAGTAATCTTAAGAGAAGAAATCCTTCTTTGATCTAACAATCT